>NC_060144.1:154915115-155218146 GCF_021461385.2 Schistocerca piceifrons | reverse complement strand
TAGATGATCTGCCACTGTCATACTTAGAAATAGCTAGGTACATTATGAGCTTAATTTGCATCCCATCAAACAGTAGGCTATGACACATGATCCGAAAAAGATCCACGTAATTTTTTGCATGCTTCTTTATTCCTCGTGTTACATCAGCAAGGAATTTACACAGAACAAATACTATGAGAAGTTAGCACAGAAGAAACAGTCAACTGCTGAAATTAATCAGAAACAACACACTACTTTTGCCTACAAAAATTTTAATTTAATTCTTAATTTCAAAAAAGCAATTTTAAGCATATTTGCACAGCTTTCTAATATGAATAAGAAATTCATATAAAAGCTACCTAGTAATAAATTCCTTAAGTGATGGAACAATTGGCATTTTAAGTCAGATATTCACATCTCTTCCACCGTGATAACTGCACTTTTCTCAGTACAATATCCCCCCTCCAAAAAAAGAAACCACTGTATTCCATTTGACATTTCAAAGACTCACCAAGTACGCTCGTTGTCCCTCATATGGTGTTATGACACCAATCTGCTCAGGCTTGACTCCACACCTCAAAAATCTAGTTGTAATTTTTTCAACATTTGCTGCTTCTGTGCGATTTAAATATGATGTTCCAGAGCCTGCGATTTCTTCTTGGCCTTGAGTTACATAAAAAAACATTGGCTTGTCTGGCTGTGGCCATGGAAATTCAATTTTTGTCAATTTACGTTCATCTGAAAAATAGTTACATATTTTTAGTATTTTTCTATTAACTGCACTATGGATGCGAATCTTGAGTCTTTAAACGCAAATTACCAATCAGCACTGACATTATTTCTTGAACAGACATTGAATCTCAAACAATCTTTTAACTGTATCCTTACTAAATGGAATACTGGTAAGTATGATATACAAACCTTCAACTTTCAGTTATTATTGTTAAATGCTTGTATTTGTAAACATAATTATAATGAAAATGTTCATTCGTGAAAATTTACTAACCTGCACACACTCCATTCTGTAGTGAGCCTTCATAGAAAAAATTTGAAGGAAATTTGGATAATTCTGGATGCATTCTATATTGCACCTCAAGCCTGAATGGGCGGATCCCCAATACAACCAAACGTTCAAACAATGACTGCGACAATCCGGCACGTGCAGCTTTTTTGCACATAACCACTGGGCCCAACTGGCAGTGATCACCAACAAGAATTAGCTACAAAAGAAACAAATTCACCTATTATCACCCTGACATTCTTAAGTAGCAGTTTCAGTTGTCTGTGTGTCAGTTTTTACTCCTAGTATTTTAAACGCAAAAATTCTTAATTCTGTTGTTTCTAACTGAAAAACAGCTACGCTACTGTGAGCAGCAACTGAAATTATAAACATATGCACTCAGGTATTACCAGGCACAATCTCCTGGAAATTAGTGAAATGCCCAGAGGAAATGTGACTAAATATGCTTTAATCTCATTTTTGATAGCCATTTGAAGTAAATGGAATTCTGCTGAACATATAGCTCTTGTACTTTTCGAATAATTCAATGGGCAATGTGTTAATTTCCAGAATTCCACAATTTGGAAGGAGTCTGCCCAAATATCAAATGGCTAAAAATTTTAAAAAAATATTGTATTTAGTAATAGGATTTATTACAGAGAAAACATTTTGCTAGACGAGAACTTCACATTTGTCATAAACCAAATAAACGAAAATATAGACAAGAATGCTGGCTCAACATATGACATAGCATAATAATCTCTCTTGTTGCTACTTTTAACAATATGGATTACTATTGACAATTTTAATAAACTATTTCCAGTACATAAATACAGATACAGTAACCAATTTCCAGTTATGCCATATCATGTTTGATGTTTAAATTTATTAAACCTTTGGTACTACAGGTACTACTCTCGCTAATCCAGCCATTCCTGGCACATATGGGTGCTGGATTAGTAGAAGTGCTGGATTACTGGGTGTCTGAAATTTATTTTATTCATTTATTTTGAGAACATAGAGGATATAGTGTACTGTACTTTATTAAAACAAAGGATAAATTTTAAAACATAGAGGATATACTTTACAAAATCAAAAATTCATTAATTTTCAAAGAAAACTTATTCCTCAAGTGTACACTGTACATAATTATACAGTCTCATCACTAACTACGAAACATGTCCCTAATTTTTAACTGTCACAATGATGATACACGGCGGTGGCATGCTTTATCATGCAAGCGCTTTACAAGCATTACATCAGTACTACACATATCTAGTTCTTGCATAATGTACTCCAGGAAGACCTCGGCAGCTTGAGCGCCAGCAGTGTGAGTTATCTTCCTGCTCACTCCTCCTGTGTCCTCTTCATCACTTTCATCATTACTTTCTTGCGCGCTTTTGATTATTTCTCCATCTGTTCAAGTTTGGTCTGTATCACAGTTATCCTAATTCAACCACTTAGTAACATCATCATCAATTTGTTCTCCTCCTGGACGGTTGTGAAACATGTCAGTGTACAAAGTAATTGATAATTCTGAATTGACTGGCTCATCGCTGTCACTCACTACTGGGTGTTCAACTTGGCATCAATAGATGGCCACCATTTTCTCCAGCTCTTTATTATGTAGCTCTCTCCACTTTATCCCGTGCTTCGGCTGCATGGGAAATGGTATCACATATATTAATTGCTTTCCAGGTCTTCAGCATAGTCTCAATAGAATCATTTTCACTTCTGTTCAGCAAGGAGACGAGAAGTGAATGTCGATAATGATGTTTAATTGATTCCAAAATTCCTGGTCCAAGGGCCGTATTAGATCTGTCACACTGGGTGGGACAAAGAGTGCTTGTACATGTGTACCATCGGACTTAAGAGAAACGTGTGAAGGATGACGGAGGGCATTGTAAATTATAAGGATAGCTTTCAGTGGAAGCTTTTTCTTCTTTAGCTCTTTTCTCACTCCAGTGGAAACGTTTCATGGAAACACAGAGAGAATATTTGTCTGTCCATCCACGCTTTCTTCTGAGCGCAATACTGCACTGGTCGAATATTTATATCAGTATGTTGAAAACAACGTGGATGTTGGGATTTTCCAACCACCCTAAGCGGTAGTTTATGAATACCATTTGTATTATAACACGCCATTAATGTGAAGCGCTGCTTCTGTTGCTTGTAACCGCGAGCTTCCTTCTCGTTCTTGGCAGCTTATGTTTTTGAAGGAAGCATCTTCTAAAAGAGTCCTGTTTCATCAGCATTATACAAGGCATCAGAAGTTAAATCTTCTTCCTCTATTATTTTCCGTATCTTGCTAACAAACTCATCAGCATTCTTATCGATAGCTGAGCGACTTTTCCCCGTGACTGTCAGTTGCCAAATGCCGTGTTGTTTTTTCCAGTTTGATATCCAACCTTCGCTCACTGCAAACAAGTTACTACCGCCAAGCAGTTTGTTAAAGGCAGCTGCTTTTTCCTTTATAATCGGGCCACTGACTGGAATTCCTTTACTGTGTTGTTGTATGAACAATCTATAAACAGCTACGCCCAGTTCTCCATTCTCACTCTTTCGCACAACCTTCAGTTTTCCCAACTCGCTATCCATTTCCGTTGACTACTGTCAAATATCATCATCTATCTTTTTGATGTCATAAATAGTTGCTCGTCCAGCAATGGCTTTCTGCTAAGAACCTCGATTTAACTTGACCAAAATTTCATTTTGCATTTTTAACAAGTGCCTGGGGTTCTGTGCAAGAAAGCCCATCTCAAAACTGCTGCAAGAGGACTGGCTTTCACTGGATACTTATAGAAGACAAGTTAGAACATTAAGAAATTGCAGCTGATCAATGGCAGCAAATAATGGCACAGAAAGAGAACAATGAATACCTAAGGTTCGATGTGTATGTTGAGTGTGACGAATGTTTTGCCATCTGTCAGTCAATGACACTTTATGAAGTCCTGCATGAATAGGTGACAGTGAAACAAGAAAAAGTGAAGATGAGGATGAATCGCAACCTTTGCCAGTTGAACTACAATATCAAAAACTACTGACACAATGGATCCAGCTAAGCTCTGTGTATAAACTAACTGCTAATACAATATTAAAATTAAGAAAAAAGAAGCATCAGCTGTTGACATGTTTTTGAAACCTCTGTAAAGACAGGACTATGTACTGTATGTTACTGTATTATAGTGTAGTTTGTCTAAGATGTGTGATATACCGATAGTTTGTTGAACTGGTACATCCTACTCAATTACCAGAAGTGATTCACGAGGAAGACACTAAATGAATGATACTTCTTCAATAAACATCACATGCCAGGTTTGCATTCTGGGCACTGGAAGTTACTCTCTGATGTCGCATGACATTTCCGCATTCCAATTGACTGATGGCAATAGTGTACAGCTAATGTCTCCATTTTTAATGTATTTTTGGTTCTCGTACATAATTTTGAAAGTATCCAGATATGATATTCCAAATCCGTTCTCCGAAACAAGCATTTTGAATTATTACATATTTGAGTTAGCATGGCAGCAAGTGTGGCACTACGAGATCTCATATCACCTCAAATCCCCCGACATGGTACCCTTAATTCCACTTCTCACTGAAAAAACATAGCAAATTGTGTATTTTTAGGTATTACATTTTCCCGCCCACAATGTTCAAAATCTGCGGTCCTTTCAAAAAACCATGATAATGAGATTCCACTGTATATACTATACAGCCGTAATTTTTCCCCGAGGACATGCAGCTTTACTGTATGATTAAATGATGATGGCATCCTCTTGGTAAAATATTCCGGAGGTAAAATAGTCCCCCATTCGGATCTCCGGGCGGGGACTACTCAAGAGGACGTCGTTATCAGGAGAAAGAAAACTGGCGTTCTACAGATCGGAGCGTGGAATGTCAGATCCCTTAATCGGGCAGGTAGGTTAGAAAATTTAAAAAGGGAAATGGATAGGTTAAAGTTAGATATAGTGGGAATTAGTGAAGTTCGGTGGCAGGAGGAACAAGACTTTTGGTCAGGTGATTACAGGGTTATAAATACAAAATCAAATAGGGGTAATGCAGGAGTAGGTTTAATAATGAATAAAAAAATAGGAGTGCGGGTTAGCTACTACAAACAGCACAGTGAACGCATTATTGTGGCCAAGATAGACACAAAGCCCATGCCTACTACAGTAGTACAAGTTTATATGCCAACTAGCTCTGCAGATGATGAAGAAATTGATGAAATGTATGACGAGATAAAAGAAATTATTCAGGTAGTGAAGGGAGACGAAAATTTAATAGTCATGGGTGACTGGAATTTGTCAGTAGGAAAAGGGAGAGAAGGAAACATAGTAGGTGAATATGGATTGGGGGGAAGAAATGAAAGAGGAAGCCGCCTTGTAGAATTTTGCACAGAGCATAACTTAATCATAGCTAACACTTGGTTCAAGAATCATGAAAGAAGGTTGTATACCTGGAAGAATCCTGGAGATACTAAAAGGTATCAGATAGATTATATAATGGTAAGACAGAGATTTAGGAACCAGGTTTTAAATTGTAAGACATTTCCAGGGGCAGATGTGGAATCTGACCACAATCTATTGGTTATGAACTGCAGACTGAAACTGAAGAAACTGCAAAAAGGTGGGAATTTAAGGAGATGGGACCTGGATAAACTGAAAGAACCAGAGGTTGTACAGAGTTTCAGGGAGAGCATAAGGGAGCAATTGACAGGAATGGGGGAAAGGAATACAGTAGAAGAAGAATGGGTAGCTCTGAGGGATGAAGTAGTGAAGGCAGCAGAGGATCAAGTAGGTAAAAAGACGAGGGCTAATAGAAATTCTTGGGTAACAGAAGAAATACTGAATTTAATTGATGAAAGGAGAAAATATAAAAATGCAGTAAATGAAGCAGGCAAAAAGGAATACAAATGTCTCAAAAATGAGATCGACAGGAAGTGCAAAATGGCTAAGCAGGGATGGCTAGAAGACAAATGTAAGGATGTAGAGGCTTGTCTCACTAGGGGTAAGATAGATACTGCCTACAGGAAAATTAAAGAGACCTTTTGAGAGAAGAGAACCACTTGTATGAATAACAAGAGCTCAGATGGCAACCCAGTTCTAAGCAAAGAAGTGAAGGCAGAAAGGTGGAAGGAGTATATAGAGGGTTTATACAAGGGCGATGTACTTGAGGACAATATTATGGAAATGGAAGAGGATGTAGATGAAAATGAAATGGGAGATAAGATGCTGCGTGAAGAGTTTGACAGAGCACTGAAAGACCTGAGTCGAAACAAGGCCCTGGGAGTAGACAACATTCCATTAGAACTACTGATGGCCTTGGGAGAGCCAGTCATGACAAAACTCATGAGACAGGCGAAATACCCACAGACTTCAAGAAGAATATAATAATTCCAATCCCAAAGAAAGCAGGTGTTGACAGATGTGAAAATTACCGAACTATCAGTTTAATAAGTCACAGCTGTAAAATACTAACGCGAATTCTTTACAGACGAATGGAAAAACTGGTAGAAGCGGACCTCGGGGAAGATCAGTTTGGATTCCGTAGAAATGTTGGAACACATGAGGCAATACTAACCTTACGACTTATCTTAGAAGAAAGATTAAGAAAAGGCAAACCTACGTTTCTAGCATTTGTAGACTTAGAGAAAGCTTTTGACAACGTTAACTGGAATACTCTCTTTCAAATTCTGAAGGTGGCAGGGGTGAAATACAGGGAGCGAAAGGCTATTTACAATTTGTACAGAAACCAGATGGCAGTTATAAGAGTCGATGGACATGAAAGGGAAGCAGTGGTTGGGAAGGGAGTAAGACAGGGTTGTAGCCTCTCCCCGATGTTGTTAAATCTGTATATTGAGCAAGCAGTAAAGGAAACAAAAGAAAAATTCGGAGTAGGTATTAAAATTCATGGAGAAGAAGTAAAAACTTTGAGGTTCGCCGATGACATTGTAATTCTGTCAGAGACAGCAAAGGACTTGGAAGAGCAGTTGAACGGAATGGACAGTGTCTTGAAAGGAGGATATAAGATGAACATCAACAAAAGCAAAACGAGGATAATGGAATGTAGTCAAATTAAATCGGGTGATGCTGAGGGGATTAGATTAGGAAATGAAACACTTAAAGTAGTAAAGGAGTTTAGCTATTTAGGGAGTAAAATAACTGATGATGGTCGAAGTAGAGAGGATATAAAATGTAGACTGGCAATGGCAAGGAAATCGTTTCTGAAGAAGAGAAATTTGTTAACATCGAGTATAGATTTAAGTGTCAGGAAGTTGTTTCTGAAAGTATTTGTATGGAGTGTACCCATGTGTGGAAGTGAAACGTGGACGATAAATAGTTTGGACAAGAAGAGAATAGAAGCTTTCGAAATGTGGTGCTACAGAAGAATGCTGAAGATAAGGTGGGTAGGTCACGTAACTAATGAGGAGGTATTGAATAGGATTGGGGAGAAGAAAAGTTTGTGGCACAACTTGACTAGAAGAAGGGATCGGTTGGTAGGACATGTTTTGAGGCATCAAGGGCTCACAAATTTAGCATTGGAGGGCAGTGTGGAGGGTAAAAATCGTAGAAGGAGACCAAGAGATGAATACACTAAGCAGATTCAGAAGGATGTAAGTTGCAGTAGGTACTGGGAGATGAAGAAGCTTGCACAGGATAGAGTAGCATGGAGAGCTGCATCAAACCAGTCTCAGGACTGAAGACCACAACAACAACAACAACAACAACAACATACTATTCTAATAGGACAATGTAAGTAACATAAAAAACAGAAAAGAATCATGACAAAAATAAGTTTCCCATGCTCAAAAGTAAAATAATTATTTTGTCTGCATTCACAAAAACAGCACAGGTATATTTAAAATTAAAAACCTGAAAATAAGAATACTTTCCACCGTTGAAGTATAATCAATTTTTGTGTTGTAATACTATGAACACAAATGGTCATAACAGATAAATTTGCAGTCCTTTCAGTGGTTAGTTGGTAGGTTTAATGACTGAAGAGACGAAACTACGAGGTCATCAGTCCCTCCTACTTGGAACAGGCAAGCCAACAAAACTGAATAACAAAGATGGGCCTAATGCACAAAAGGTCCACTGAAGGTTAACAAACTGTAGAGAAAGGAACAAGGAAGAAGAAAGGGGGGAAAGTAATAAAGATGGGTAAGGTGTCATATCCAGGGAGCAACAGAGGGCTTCAAAAGCAAAAAGTGCGATTTGAAACATACCTCCCGCCACTTACCAGCGACACCCCACCAAACAACAACCACGAGACTAGCGATGTGGACTGCGTGAGACAAGCATAGAAAACAAAGGCAGAACAAGGGGGAAGAAGAGCAAAAGAGCAGGTAGGATGAGGGCTTGAGTGGACCAAGAAACCCGCAAAGCCATTGCCAGTTCAGAGTAGAAGAGGCAAGAGGGCATCCTGCAACTCCAACTCCTCAATGGGCTGCCATTGATCACACGGGAGGAATTCAGGGCTACAGATAGCATGATCAATAGCTAGGAATGTGCAATGTGCCACACTAAAGTGTGTGGGGGCTCCAGTGTTTAAGAGGCAGAGATCAAGCCCTGCCAGCAGGTCTCCAACAATCCTGCCCCAGTCAGTGGTCTCAGTACCACCCCACAGAGGGTTATGGGCGGAAGAGCAGGAAGTGTAGGAGGCCAGTCTGGAAGGAGATAAAGATTGCATATCATTACTCCAAAGTCTAAATGGGTCCGAACAGCCACAGCTTCTAGCGCAGCATGACTCACACCAGAGGCACTAGGGAGGGAGTTCTTCCCCAGATGGCTAACACTACAGAAATAGAATTTAGAAAGGGAGGTCCAACCCTCGAAGAAACTGCTCAATTGCAGTGACAGGGTGTATATGTGGACAAGGAAAAAAATTCCCAGATTTTTTCATGGTTAAAAATACACTTTTCTGTGTTAAGTGACAGAGTACGTTCTCTCGGAACTGTAAAACTTCTCAACCCTTTGAATGGTTAAGGCTTTATACACTGCCGTAGAACTTCCAGCACTTTAGAAAACTATGAACACACACACACACACACACACACACACACACACACACACACACACACACACACACACACACACACACAAAAGCGCATTTTGGAAATATCTTTGATTTGCAGCAAAATATACACAGCATATTTTCATATTACGAAAATTCTGATATCAGAATTCACCGACCACAGCACGTTAGTTTCCGAAGCACTGAAATCGAAATTGTGATGTGCTTTAGTTAGCCAACCACAGCTGATGTCACATGATCTCACCAGTCGATGATAGCAGATATTCAGAGCATAGAACATGCGACGTAGTCCACCAACAGCAACCAACATCACTGTTCACTGGCACAAACACACAAATCGGAAAAGTTAATGGTTTAAATTAATATACATGTGTGGCTACTAGAAAAGCTAAGCGCTCACATATAATACTGGTCTTTCTTGCACGTGTTATACTTGAATATACATCACACAAATGAGCCAGAAAATTTTAAATAATACATAAACATCTGGGCTCAAAATTCTTCTAAGTTTGTTTCAAAAAAATTGACTGGCTCTGCAGAATAGATTAATAAAAGCCAAATTTCTTCAGCAAATCGACAATAATAACTTCAGTGTTCTGCAAGGCAATTAATGTTTGAATGCCAAAAAACTGGAAATAAAATAAAACCAGGAAACTAAAACTAATAACGTATTTTAGCCTTTCATAAGTATGTGAATGTATTTTAATTCACTTGCTAGCTCTCAGCCACAGAAATCCATTTTGTTTTCATATGATGTGAGGGTTGTAAACAAAGAAGAAACAGCAAAATTACTAAACCTAAACACGGATCATGTGGAGACTACCGCCCTCTCCATTGCAACTTAGACGGCTCTGCGCATGTGTGAATCTGGCAGCTTGGGCTCGCCAGAAGAATTTTTCCAGCTAGTGTCTGGCTGCTAGTTGCTACTGCTGACACAGTTAACAGCCGTACTTCACGTAGCCATAAGTGGGAGCAGGTTCTGCTCATACACGACTGAACTGCACATGCACACTAGCCCGCTGGCAAATGCTCAAACAAACCTAATGTAAACGATTGTGACGTCACGGTCATGGGAAGCAGTTTGCTGTTATGAAGTATTGCATAGTCTTAGTCCTAAAGCCTCTGACACATTCCGGTGTTGGCAGACGCACGTGTGTGCATGATGTTTTGTTGTTGGAAATTGTGCATTTCCTTTGCAAATTAAATTTATTTTTGTTTTCTTTCCCTCATTTATGTTTTATTGCTGCAGTATTATTCTGCAGTAGCATGCTAAAATAAAATTGTTTGTTAGAGTTTCAGTTCTTACCAGTCAAAATTACAAGGACTTAACTGAAAAATACAACAATGAAAAATTCCCAGAATACTAAAAAATTCCTGGGGGGGGGGGGGGGGGGGGGGGGGGGGGGGGGGGGGGCAGCGGCGGCATACCTGTGACAGGACTTCAGTAGCTGGCAGGAGGAGGATATATGGGACATGTCTTGCATATAGGTCTTCCACAGGGCTGTGAGCTACAGGGCAAGAGGTTGGAGCTGCGATGAATACGGGTAGACAAACATACTGTAGGTTAGATGGGTGGAAGGTAGATTGCTGCTGTGGGAGGGATGGGGAGGATAGTGGGGCGGGTACTTTTCATTTCAGTGAATGAAGACAAGTGACTGAAAGCCTGGTGAAGAGTGTGATTCAGCTGCTCCAGATCTGGGAAGTACTGAGTCAAGAGCGGGCACTCCAATGTGGCCCATCAGTGGCTACATGAGGGGAAGGACATGAGTGGGGAGACCAAGCACTGGACATTTCTTTGTAGACAAAGTGTGGATATTAACTTTGGTCTGTGAAGGCACCAGCAAGACAGAGAAGAACCCCATAGACACAATCATAGAGAAGGGAAGAAGGGAAAGAGTTGTTGCCTTTTTGGAGAAACAATTCTAGCATTTGCTGCAGGCGATGAAGCTCCTCAAATGTGAATACAGTAAGATAAACCATCTGTTTCTGAATTAATATTTTTCTTAAACATACATACAACCCTATTTAATCTGAAAAACAACTTCATAAACAATGATAGAGGTGATTAATAATCCACTAATTATCTCTATCAAGATATAAAAGAGGGCACAGTGTCTGGCAATGTGTTTCATCAAACCACTTCCAGACTCCCTCTCTACCATTTCACTATCTAACAGCAAACACTTAAATATTTTCTGGTGAGCTCCGATTTCTCATTTATTATAATGATCGTTTTTCCCTATAAAGATCTCACTGCAACAAAAAATGCCTTAGTTTTAATGACTGTCTCCCCAACTTGCACATCACATGAACGACACCCCCCCCCCCCCCCGCCCCCCCCTTTTGCAGTCATACAACAAAAGCTACTCTTCTCTGAACTTTTTCCATGTCCTCCATCAATCCTATCCGATATGGATCCCACACTGCACAGCAATACTCCAGAAGAGGACGGATAAGCTTAGTGTAGGCAGTCCTTTTAACAGACCTGTTGCATCTGCTAAGTGTTCTGCCAATAAAACACACTCTTTGTTTTGTTTGTCCACCCTCCCAGCCCCCAACAAAATTATCTATGGGGTCAATCCAATTTAAATGATTTGTAATCGTAATCCCTACATATTTAGTTGAATTGACTGCCTTTAGTTTTGTGTAATTTACTTTGTAACTGAAATTTAACTGAATCATTTATTTCTCATGTGGATGACATCACGTTTCATTATTCAGAATCAACTACCAATTTTCACACCATACATATATCTTGTCTAAGTCATACTGCAATAGATTCTGATCTTCTGATGATTTTACTAGACAGTAAATAGCAGCGTCTTCTGAAAACCATCTAAGAGGGATGCTCAGACTATCTCATAAATCATTTATGTAGATTAACAATACCAGAGGCCCTGTAATACTTACACCATGTGATCAAAAGTATCCAGACATGGCCAAAAAACACATTTTTTTTTTCATATTAGGTGCATTGGGCTGCCACCTACTGCCAGGTACTCCGTATCAGCGACCTTTGTAGTCATTAGACATCGTGAGAAAGCAGAATGGGGCACACTGCAGAACTCATGGACTTCGAATGTGGTCAGCTGAGTGGGTGTCACTTGTGTCACATGTCTGTACACTAGACTTCCCCACTTTAAACATCCCCTAGGTCCACTGTTTCTCACATGACAGTGAAGTGGAAACGTGAAGGGACACACCAGCACAGAAGCGTACAGGCCAACCTCGGCTGTTGACTGACAAAGACCGGCGACAGCTGAAGAGGGTCATAACGTGTAATATGCAGACGTCTAAACACACCATCACACAGGAATTCCAAACTGCGTCAGGATACACTGGACATACTATGACAGTTAGGCAGGAGGTGAGAAAACTTGAATTTCATGGTCAAGCAGCTGCTCATAAGCCACACACCACGCCGGTAAATGCCAAACGACGCCTCACTTACTGTAAGGAGGATAAACATTGGATGATTGAACAGTGGGAAAACGTTGTGTGGAGTGACGAATCACGGTACACAACGTCGCGATCTAATGGCAGGGTGTAGGTATGGCGAATGCCCAGTGAATGTCATCTGCCAGTGGGTGTAGCGCCAACAGTAAAATTCGGAGGCAGTGGTGTTATGGTGTGGTTGTGTTTTTCATGGAGGGGGCTTGCACTCCTTGTTGTTTTGTGTGGCACTATCACAGCACAGGCCTACTTCATGTTTTAAGCACCTTCTTGCTTCCCACTGTTTAAGAACAATTCGGGGATGGTGATGCATATTTGAACACTGTCAAGCACCTGTTCATAATGCACGGCCTGTGGTGGAGTGGTTATAAGACAATAACATCCCTGTAATGGACTATCTTTCACAGAGTCCTGACCTGAATCCTATAGAACACCTTTGGGATGTTTTTGAATGCCGACTTCATGCCAGGCCTCACTGACTGACATCAATACCTCTCCTCAGTGCAGCACTGAATGAAGAATGGGCCGCCATTCCCCAAGAAACCTTCCAGCACATGAATGAATGTATGCTTGTGAGAGTGGAAGCCGTCGTCAACGCCAAGGGTAGGCCAACACCATATTGAATTACAGCATTACTGATGGAGGGCGCCACGAACTTTTAAGTCATTTTCAACCAAATGTCCGGATACTTGTGATCACACAGTGTACTTGGGGAACACCTGATAGAGCTTCTGTTTTAATCAATGACTCTCCATCAGTTACTACAAACTGTGATCTTTCAGAGAGGAAATAGAGATTACAGTTGCCCAACAAAGACAATACAATTTGATTAGAAGTCATTTGTGAGAAATGGTATCAGAAGCCTTCTGGAAATCTACGAATATAAAATCCAACTGAGATCCCCTGTCGGTAGCATTCGTTACTTATGTTTCACAAGAATGGTATTGTCTGAATCTGTGTTGATTATTTGTTAACAGGACATTTTCTTTGCAGTAACTCATTATGTTCAAGCACAGCATATGTTGGAAAATCCTTCTGAAAATCAGGATCAGTGATATGGGTCTGTAATTCAGTGAATTACTCTTATTTCCTTTCTGGAGTATTCGTTTGACATACACAACTTTCATCTTTGGGTATGGATCTTCTCTCGAGCCAGTGGCTTAATATGAGTGCTAAGTATTTGCAATTGTATAGGCACACACTGTAATAAAACTAACTGGTATACAATCTGGACCAGAGGACTTGCCTTTGTCAAGCGATTTAAGCTGCTTTGCTACACCAAGGGTGTCTACTTCTAAGTTACTAATGTTGGCAGTTATCTTCAATTTTAATTCTGGCACGTTTACTTCATATTCTTTGATGAAGGAATATCGTAAAATCACGTTTCATAACACTGCTTTAGTGAGACTTGTCTGTAACATTACCACTGCTATTGTGCAGTGAAGATATCAATTGTGGGTTGCTGCTTGTGTACTTTACTTATGACACTAATCTCTCTGGATTTTCTGTCAGATTTCGAGACAATTTTGTTGCGGAAACTATTAAACACAAACACACATGCACCATCGACCCCCTCCCCCCCCCCCCCCCCCACACACACACACACACACACACACACACACACACACACACACACCACACACCACACACACACACACACACACACACAATTTACGATTTACCTGTTTCGCTCCTAGTACAACTGGAACCATGCACTCCGGTTCTGTTGCTTGCATACTTTCATCAATAAGAATTGAATGAAATTTTAAGCGTTGTAAGCGTGGGTCACCTGCACCCACACAGGTACAACAGATAACATCTGCAGCCTCCAAAAGCTCTTTCTCAGCAGCTTTCTTCAGCATGCGGTACCTTTTCTCATCTACAGAGGACAATTCACCTGTCTCATCTTTCAACTGCTGCAGCTTCTGCAGTTCGGTATTGCTGTAAATAGATGACACACAACTTCGTTACAAATTAAATTGATTTCAGCATTTAACATGAAGAACAAAAATGCATTCTGGTCACAAAGACACAAATAAATATTGGTCACTTGCATACATCGGTATCTCACAAGCATAAGAAATCTGGCACGGTTAGCAGTGACAAATTTCTTCGTGAAGTTGCACCTGAAGCAACAAAGTAACAAACTAAATAATAAATCTAAAAACAAATATGATGTGACTTACCAAACGAAAGTGCTGGCATGTCGATAGACACACAAACAAACACAAACATACACACAAAATTCAAGCTTTCGCAACCAACGGTTGCTTCGTCAGGAAAGAGGGAAGGAGAGGGAAAGACGAAAGGATGTGGGTTTTAAGGGAGAGGGTAAGGAGTCATTCCAATCCCGGGAGCGGAAATACTTACCTTAGGGGGAAAAAAGGACAGGTATTCGCGCACGCACGCATGCACACAAGCAGACATTTGCAAAAGCGAAGAGTTTGGACAGAGAGATCTCTGCGCGCGAGTGTATACCTGTTCTTTTTCCCCCTAAGGTAAGTATTTCTGCTTCCGGGATTGGAATGACTCTTTACCCTCTCCCTTAAAACCCACATCTTTTCGTCTTTCCCTCTTTCCTGACGAAGCAACCGTTGGTTGCAAAAGCTTGAATTTTGTGTGTATGTTTGTGTGTCTATTGACATACCAGCGCTTTCATTTGGTAAGTCATATCATCTTTGTTTTTAGATATATTTTTCCCATGTGGAATGTTTCCCTCTGTTATATTCAAACCAAATAATAACTATTATTTGTTTTAAAAAAAGACTAATTTGCATTGCAGGATGGTATTTCATCCAGGTAGCACCAATGCAAAAGTACATCACACGACTGACAGAGCACCGATGCCACAGGTTACAAAGGGCAACTAATTTTGCTGAGATTGGACCACATCAAATCACATAAAATTCTCCCTAACTGCCCCATCATAACAGCAATGAATCCAAACTAGAAGACGACAAATAAATATTCATTACCTAATAACTGTACTGTGTAAAAACAGAATCAATTTCTGAGTATTAATGGACTAGGACTTTGAGAAATTATTATGATCATCCGAGTCCAAAGCTGAGTAACGAGAAACTGTAACAATTTGACAAGAAATGTGCTATCATAGTACCGTTGTTCGAGCCTGCTAACCGACTTTATTATTGTTAAATAAGAACGTATGTGTCACTTTTCAAAGTTATCTCTGCCAGCATGCATGGCTGCAACAGCACTCTGTGTACTGAATTTATCAACATCTTTCCTCAAAATTACTGCTTTGAAGTAGTACTGTTTCTTCCATTTTTCCAATAAAAATAAGGTCTGAAATAGCATGGCACGTGATGTACATTCATTAATGGCACTGTTATATGTATTAGCACACCACCGTGAAGCCCTCTCTCTGATCACCACTTTCCATGAAAATGCATGGACGCATACAAGCTACCACAGGCACACGCGCACAGAGACAGAGAAAGATACAAAATTACTATGAAACAAAAGCCACATGGCACTTTTAGACAGAGAGATTTTACAGAGAGATTTGAGTGCAAGCATTTTTATGTTAAAATACAAATTTACAATTTTAGTTATTCTTCTTTGCTTCAACTAACAAAATTGTCTGACCATTTGTCTCACATTAATTACTTTTACTTGAAATTGTTGCAAAGAAATAAAACAGCTGCATACAATGACTCCACCCAACTTACTGACAAGAAACTGTATCTGTGTATTTAAGCACATAGTATTAGCTTTGCTAGGAACATTGTTAATAGTATTCGGCAATTTTTAGATCAATGCCTGAAACAGTACTGGTGAGCCAGTCCAGCAACATAGGCACGAGCATTCACTTGTATAGAGAGTAAAATCCACCTGAAAGTCACCAAGGTTGCAGCATCAGTATGCAGTTTGCTTAACACAACGAACATTGATATTGTCGTAAACTATGTAACCCAATAGCTTACTGAAGAACAGTAAACTCACTAATGAGAGATTAAGCAGCAATAAAATCATTTACAATGAAACAAAACTACAGTTCATCTTCTTAAGGATGTGCATTACATCAATGATGGTTAATGTCGTAAGTAACTTGTAAATACCATGGCACAGTTATAAATGCAGGAGTGATGTTTATGACAGTTATTTTTATAAATAATTCCGAAATTACTCCTAAATGAAAAAAATTGTTGTCATACCTGTCCATAATTCGTATCTGTTTATGCAAAGCGAGAAAGGAGACAGGGGAATCAATAGCTTCACGCGATTTTGCACAGAGACGAACAACTTTCAGGCCCGTCTGATGAATCTTCTCAGTTAACTGGTCAACAGCTATGTTTGAAGGAGCACAAACAAGTACTGAACCACCACTCTGCTTCACTAGATGGTAAACAATAGTTGCTGATGTAACAGTCTTGCCAGTTCCTGGTGGTCCCTGAATCAGCGACAATGGGCGCTGGACTGCATGCTTCACAGCATACACCTAAAAAGAAAAAAACACACAGAATATTACAAACAATGAGAGAGAGAGAGAGAGAGAGAGAGAGAGAGAGAGAGCGCACAAGTGACATGGAATCAGGTAAAACACACACACACACACACACACACACACACACACACACACACACACACACACACACACAAAACTTTCCATCTATTTAGAATTGATATAAGGTGTCTCATTTACAGGTGAACTAGCCAATGATATGTAATGATTATTTAACCATCAGGAAACCAAAGGAATACAATCACAGCAGGAGCAAAGAGACTAGCAATAGCCCAAAAAGCTTCACTGGAAAGAAAAATGTGAACATGAAATTTGTAGTGCTCCAGAAGAGAGCTGACTATTAGATGAGCAGGTTTAACTAATGGCGAGGTACTGAATCAAACTGAAGACAAAAGAGCTTTATGGCCCAATTAGTTTAAATGGGAAGACACAACAATGCAAGGAAAAGATAGATTGTTACTTATCATAATGATGACACCAGAATGTTGGTCTGAGCTGCTGGAGACAGCGGTCAGGTATGTTTGAGTTGTGCTGTGTGTGTGTTTTTCTTTTTCTGATGAAGGCTGCGATTGAAAGCTAATGTTTAAGTGTCTTTTAGTTGTGCCTCTCTGCCATTTAACAAGGCATCTTTATGGTAAGTAGCAATCCATCTTTTCCTTACAGTGTTGATATTCCAACCTACAGTGTTGATATTCCAACCTACAGTTTCCACTGTTTGAGAAAGATACTTTGAGAGGACAAGCACTCACGCATCAAGGAACTATCAGTTTGGTAATGCATGTAAAGTTGGTGTGTGTGCGTGTGCGTGTGCGTGCGCGTCCTTCCTACGACCAGCACAATTAGTGGAAGATTAGTCACAATTCTATGTCCTGAAAATTATGAAAACTGCCCTGGGGAAAAAGTTTCAATTCTGAGAAACTAAAGCAATTTTTATTTTTCGTATTGGGATGTTCATCGTTGAAGTTTAGTAGCCACTATGCATTGGATATCTACTCCAGTCTCCACACGAAGTATTTTTGATTAATCTCTGTGGACCTAGTTACTTTTTATTGTATTGGAGGAATTTCAAGAAATGTATTCCTGACTTAGGTGTCAAATCACTTAAACATAAAAATGGGCTGTATGTTATACCAACAAAGTTCACAAACAGCAATAGAAATATGTAACAAAGACGAATGTGCAAAATATTGTCATTATGTCTGTGAAAGTACTAAGAATGGTCAAAACATTGCTTGATTATTCTGGAACATATCTTATCCACGGGTTGTTGCTCTTTACACAGAAAATGTGAAGTGATTTTAATTATCTATTTACTACTAAGATAGTAGCATGCTAAATGTTTGGCAATAAAAATATTTTTCTCTACACCGTAACCCTAAACAGTAAGTACTTGAAATATTACTGGCTAGGCATTACTACGGTCATATCGCTGCATACAGAAAGGAGTTACTTTCAGTGCCTCATAAGACGGCTTTATCATTCTTGTCTTTCCAGTTAATAAATATTGTCCATAGTTTCTTTTTATTTGACTGAATGTTAGTGACAAAATCACCTTCACTATTACTTTTACAGTTATGAAAGAACTGGCTTGGTTCAGTAACGTCTTTCACAATCACGTAAACTAGGTTTGGCCATAGTGTGCTAAACTTCACACATGCACAATGTGCCATACGCATGCAGCACTGGGATGCCTGACTCGGCACTACTCAGTATATCTCTAGCTTGCTTGGTCCTTCTCAGAACTACTCAATACAGTGTGACATTTCATTTAAGTGTGATGTGATACTGTTTCTTCCAGTATTCAGTGTGCCATTTCTCAATAGCACAGTTTTCTTCACCACGGCAGAATGTTTGTGTCAGTGCTGTTTACCTTCTTCATTTGCTTGGGGCACAGGAAGTAAGTCAGGGCTTCAGTGGTTGTTTGCACAAAAAGAGGCACTCTAGTAATATATAATCAAAAGCCTTCAAAAATGAATGAGTATCACAGTTCCAATTTGAAGAGAAGGGTGAGAATTCTTAATATTTACTACGGAGTTGAATAATCAAAGGTTATCCCAGATTTTCCATAGAATATTACTACAACACCAAGCACAAAAAATTTTAAGATTTAACTGATGATGAAAGAGCAAAAAATTACAATGGTCGAGAGACAATTTGTACAGGATCCATTGTTCTGTACATCAAAAACCACACTCTGCTAAATTTTCTGACCTGGAGCGTTTGATAAAATCTGTGATACAAACATTAAATTTCTTGAAGTTGCATGCATTGTAACACCTTCAGTTTCAACAGTTTTTGAGGGAATTCAATGCAGAGCGTTGGCAAAGTATGTAGGTGTAACCATGAAGCATGCCTGGAACAATTTTTTTTATTCGAGTCTAGATATTGTTGAATTTCTGAAGGAAAAAGAAAAAAGTAACCAAAATCAGAAGATCCAGAATGGATGCAGACCTAATTTTTTGAGTGTGCTTTGTGATGGTTCGAAAGATTTGATCTATTTGGCATCACGATAATTTTGTAGCCTTAACTTTGTGTGTGGCTTAGAACCTAGGTGTATACTCTCAGATTTGCTCTGTGTCTTGTGGGAAGTATCCTATTTGGCACCCTCTAGCTTAATTCACTGGTTGCTTAATGCATATGAGAAACTGGTTTTGTGATTTGTATTGAGCAAGGTACTGACTCAATAAAAAGACGGTTTGTTTAACAGGCACTGGAGATTTTACAACTAACTATTCTTTGGTCATACAGCACGTGTCACCCGAAAATTCACAAAGATCTTTTCCTAAATTATTTTTACAGTTGCACCTTATCAGAAGCATTAAAGTGAGCTTTGTGCAGTATTATCGTTACTTGCAGAATAATTGTGACAGTGACCATTCATTTATGCAACTTCGGTGGCACATGTTGCCAACAACTGAAGAGGCACAATTTAGCATTAACTGTATAATTACCAGACCTAAAGGGATGGTGCCTTGAAGTAGAGATGGGTCGTTCGCGAACAAACAGGCCCAAAGGAATGGTTCACTAAAATGAACAGAAAGAGCGAGGAACGAATTCTAAGGAACGGTCTTTCATAGTTCACTTCGGTCACGGCTTTCTACATACAGTTCCCGGGAACGGGAAACGATCGGTCTCATACCCACAACAGCACATCAGCCGGTCTCGTTCCAGCCTCGGCGCCGTTCCTGTCTGCCTTGGTCGGCCGGACTCTTCCTTCTTCGCGTGGCCACTTGTTGCAGTTCCACTGCTGACTGCTCATAGTTCAGTATCGAGTTGTTGTTGTTCGATTTGTTTGCTGATTCAAACCTTTTTTGAACTCTGAACTTCTGGTTCTTTCATATTCTATTCAGAGTCCAAGACCAGTAATTAAAATGTAGTTTATAACTACGTAAACTACATAAAAATTATGTGGTATGTAATACAAAAACCTTTTCAGGTACCAAAATGGCGTATCACATTACTTCAGATTACTTCACTATTTCGATAAACAGCAGAATAAATACTTGTCAAAAGATTTTTTGTTATTACACATGCAAAGGACATCTGCACGGCACATACAAGTGGCTATTTTCAGTCTTTTTTTTATCCAAGGGAAAAGAGCATGTTCATTGTTATGGAAGGCAGACTGACTAACAACCAAATGAAGCCCGCTCTTCGTAATGAAGTGTATGGTGTCACATTTTGTGAAGAGAATATGGTAACTCCTACAATATTATTTCAGTGGTACAGGGTGGCGCACAAAAAATCTGCCCCAAGTACTAGACTGCTCATTGTTACTTACCAATCATTATCTATTGTTTCAAAGTTGTTTGTATTGCTTATTTGTTATTTCTCCGTTCCCTAATTATTACATGCTTATCTATTCTGCTCATAGCGGTCAACAAATTGTGTGTAATTGGCAAGCAGTCTGTACTCGGGGCCGGTTTTTTGTGCGCCACCTTATATTATTTCACTGCAATCAGCCACATAAAGCTACAGTGGCTAAACGAGAAGTTTTGCAGAATCACGAATATTACAATTGTGTGATAATTCTATTATGATAAAAACCCTGTACTCCAGGGGGGAGGCAAGTGCCCCCTCTTGGCGCCTTCCATCTTCAGTCACCTATGCTACCAATTTTAAATTTTTCATAAGAACCATATACCAAGCACAATGAAAGGTGAACAAGTAAAAATGAACGGTTCCCGAAAAAGGGCTATCACCAGTCAACTAGTTCCTAAGGATGAATGACTTTGCCCATCTCTACCTTGAAGGGTTCTTCATTGTATCTTTTTAAGATTTCAGTACCTTTGTTGTTTGGCAATTGGCTGTGTTGGCACTTGTATACAGCTGTTGATTATCTGCTGTAAGAAACCAAATCTTAAATAAAACTCTGATTAGTGAAAACTTATGAAGGGGATCCCAACTCTTTATTATTGAGCTAAAATAAAATTTTCCTTTAATTATATGAATGTGTTGTGTGTGTTTTTTCGGACATGTCTGAAAGGACATGCACCATGCATTCTTATAGTTGATTTGCCTCAATAGGCCATGAATCCACAACCTCCAGTGCAGATGCACATTTACATTCGACCTCCAGTGGGAATCTAAAATTAGTTAGCAAGGACATGGATGGAGACTACAGATAGATGGCATTAGGTGGGAGTGCGAATCGGCCGGGGGGGGCACGGAGACAGTCCACGCATTTGTGATAAACACCGTGTCCAAGTGGCACAGTGGTTAACGCAATTGCATATTAAGTAGGACATCCCCAGTTTGGGTCCCAGTCCTTCACAAATTTTCACTCATCACCACTGATTCCACATTAAGTCCCAAAGCATCTCACATTAGTTCCTTCGCTTTCCTTTTCCCAAAGATATAAAGCATAAATGAAAAATCTCTTAAAATAACATACAGAAAAGAAAAGGCAAAGATATTAAGATTTGTCTGTCGGCTACATCAGAGAATAAGACTTAAGAGACGGGAGACCCAGGTTTCTCCAAGGGTACGCAATGTTTGAATAACTCATGGGAATGCAGCCAAGTGACACTGCACACTAAGTGCTGTGCAAGTGAATTTAAAACCTGAGTGCAGTGTTTACTATCTGATTCAGCATATCACAGGATTGGTACTGACCTACCAAAAAGTGCCGAGAGAAAGACTAACAGCATCCTGGGGGGAAAAAAAAAAATTCCTTGTCAAAAGGGTCTATCAATAGTCTTAATACTTACTGTGCTGTTGCCCAGTTTTCTGAGCTTCAAAGAGCCACAAAGAAGGTGTTCCTCTTCATCTGATTGTTCGTAACATCTGTGCCCTGACATATTGTGTAGCAAAACATTTTGCAACTGTGTTGATCTCACTAGCTGATCATTGTGAGCATCACATTAAAAACTCAGCATATTTCTCACATTTATTAGAGTCAGTCTCTCTCTCTCTCTCTCTCTCTCTCTCTCTCTCTCTCTCTCTCTCTCTCTCTCTCTCTCTCTCTCTCTCTCTCCCCCCCCCCTCCCCCGCCCCCCCTCAGGTTCCTCTGTTCAGTTTGTTGTGGTTAACTGCAGTTAGGTTTGGTGCTGAGTTAACGAATCTATTTCACAATGTGTTGACCTCCATCCACATTTCTATTCAATGCGTAATATTATGAGCAGACAGAATGAGTTCCAATGGGAAACTGACTGTCATCTATTACAGCAAATTTCTTTCTGAACACTTCGAGGAACATGCCTCTGAGTATGCTGCTTTGAAACCTGCACTTTTTTTCAGATAGGCAGATGATACTTTTGTTCAATAAAATTTTTCTGGTTTTCTGGCCGCATTGTCAATATCTAAAACTACCGATGTTGCACTGTTGCAAGTGACCTCCTTCAGGGTGTTTTTGTTTACTGCTGAATGAGAACACTGTTTCTTATACACCTGTAGACGTGGTTGTTATCTAATTCTTACAGGCTGTTAAAAGGATGAAGGACAGCAATGTTAGAAGTTCTTTATTGGTGTTTTCTGTTATAAGTTCTTTATTGGTATTTTTATTATTTATTTTCATTGGTGGAAACCTGACTTTTTGTTTGGTGTTTGCATTACTGCTTGTGATGGGTGGAAATCAGCAAATGAAAAACCAGGCAGCAGTTGTGATGTGGCGTTGTTTTCCAGCTTTCTAGCTCCGGCTGAGATGCACCAGTACTCCACGTACCTGCAGCCGCTGCGCTCTCCCCTTTATCTGCGTGTATGGCTTCACTTAAGCTGTTGTCCTATGATGATGTTATTGCTGACAACCAAGAGGTCTTAAGTTGATACCAGTCTACTGTATTCATGTTGGTGGGTTGCTTGGCTATTTCTATTGCTTCTCTATAAACTTCCTCCCGACAGTAAGAGGCTATCTCGTCAGTACGAAAGCTTCACCAAAATCAATCTGTTTACTGCACTGATCCTGCTGTTCTTCCACCACTGACTTGGTGTATTGTCTTAGTCGGAAATATCTTTCGTGTTCAGATATCAGTGTGCTGATGGGTCATTCCGTCTCACCTACATACACTAATCCACATTCGCACCTGATTTTGTAAACTCCGGCAGTATGTAGTTTGTCAATTGCATCTTTTAAACTGGGTCATGGAGTATATAGGAAGCCAACCAGTACTGATAGGTACCTATATGCCTCCTTTCATCATCACCCTACGCAGATGAAATCCGCGCTGCACGCTTTAACCAAGAGGGCTCACAGGATCAGTGATAAGGAACATCTAATGGGTGAATTACAAAACAAAGTCCATTTTTTGGTGTTAATGGTTATGGGAAGAAACTAATAGATACAACTAAGGTGACAAAGAATGAAGGCAATAGAGGAGAGCAGAAGGAAGCACAAAAAATCTCTCTATCATTGTGTGTTCAAGGTGTCACTGAACAGGGGGGGGGGGGGCGATTGGGGGGGGGGGGGGGGCAAATTCTCTGCTGAGCAGGCGTCAAATCAATTTTCTGAAGCAGCAGCAGGACAAAAAGATGTTCTTTGCATAACAAAAGATGCAGTTGACAAACTACATGCTGGAGTTTAAAAAAATCAGGTGCGAGTGTGGATTAGTGTATGTAGGCAAGACAGGACGACCCATCAGCACATGGATATCTGAACATGAAAGATATATCCGACTAAGACAACACAAATCGGTGGTGGCAGAACAGCAGGATGAGTGCGGCAAACAGACTGATTTTGGAGAAGCTCGCATACTGATGGAACAGCCTCTTACTTTCAAGAGGAGCAATATCATTATTACAGGATGACAGCTCACATGGAGCAATACACTTGCAGGAGACCACACCAGCCACAGGTACATAGAGTACTGGTGCACCTCAGCCAGCACTACAAAGCAGGAAAACAACGCCACCTCACAACTGCCGCCTAGTTTTCAATTCGCCGATTTCCACCAATCACAAGAAGTAATGCAAACACCAATCAAAACGTTGGGTTTTCACCGATGGAAAGAAATAATAAAAATACCAAAAAAGAACTTCTAACATCTCTCTCGTGCATCCTTAACAGCCTATGAGAATTAGATAACAGCCATGTCTGCAGGTATATCAGAAACAAAGTTTTCTCATTCAGTAGTAAACAAAAACACCCTGAAGGAGGTCACTTGCAACAGTGAAACATTGGTAGTTTTTACCAACAATGCAGTCACAAACCAGAAAAATTTTATTGATTGTGACAATGGCCGCCGAAGCCTTGCTTACAGATATTTTTGTTGTTTGTCGTCGTAGCAGTGAGAATTTGAATTCAACCACCTGAATATTTATTTCACGATGGACGTGGGAAATGATGGTTGCCTCCCCTTCCCTGATGTGTTGGTTGGGAGAAATGCTGAGGGTACAATGGTACATACTGCTAATGGAAAGTCATCTCACGCTGACTGTATCTATAGGCCATAATTGTCACTATCTAGCTCATCTGATCACAAGGCCCAAGTCATTTCATACTAGTCAGCTGAGTAACTCATTTTGGAGTCCCCTTCCATCAGAATGGAAACTGTGAAGGGCACAGTAGATGTGTGTTGCTCTATCAACTGAGTGTGCACCGGGTTAGTGATGATGAAACCAAGTTGGCACTATGCTATGTCCCTTCTACCTTACGCAGGGAGCATCTCCTACAAGATTTATCTTGTCTTGCAGAAATATGGCATGAAATGTGTTTTCTGACCATCCAAGATAAAGGTCCTTCTAGGTTACATCAAGGATTATCTTGGTTTGCGTAAGGTGGGTGTGTAGCATATGCCCTGCAGTTGTGCGAAGTCATATACTGGTCAGACTTTGATAACTATGGAGTACCAGTGTATTGAGCATAAGCGCCACATACACTTACAACAGCCGAGCAAATTGGTTATTGCAGAACACTGTCCTGGCACCAGTAAGCCTATGGAATATAATATGGAGACTGTGGCGTGAACTTCCAGCTATTAGGATACAGCCAGTATGGATGATGATTATGATGATTTGTTTGAGGGGCACTCAAATGCGCGGTTGTTTCACCTAAATATGTTATATGTGACCAGACAGCTTCACAGTCGCACTTAACCTGTACAAATTTCCAACCTTTGCTCAGTCCAATCTCACCACTTTCATGAATGATGATGAAATGATGGGACAACGCAAACACCCAGTCATCTCGAGGCAGATGAAGGAGTCAGTATGGAAGCAGCCGAGATTAAATAAGCAAGTAACATTGTAAATAGAGATAGAGGTTTTTGCTAAATTCTGCATGGGATCTTGCTCTCTCCCTTGACAAAAGGCAGAGGGACAGAGGTAATGCCAGGGGCTGGAGGGTCTCCTCTGATATTTGGAGGTGGCCTTGCCTGCAGCTATCAAGCAGGCAGGGTGCAGTCATCTGCAATGTGTGGCTCACATTGGCACCAACGACACCTGTCACATGGCTTCTGAGGCCATCCTTACTTAGTTCATACAGGTGGCTGGCAGAAGTGGTCAAGTCTGCTGGACTCACAAGTGGGTTGCAAGCAGAGCTTGCAATTTGCTGCATAGTTCCCATAATAGAATGGGGTCCTTTGGTTTAGAGCTGAGTGGAGGGTCTCTACCGAAGGATCTGTTGACTCTGTGATGGTCTTTGTTGCAGATTTCTTGAGCTGCGTTATTGTTATGGGGTTTGTAGGATTCCCCTTAATACGACAGCTGTGCACTATGCAAAGGAAGCAGCTACTTGGGTAGCAGAGTACTTGTGGAATGCACATGAGAATTTTTAGGCTAGGCAATAGCTCAAGGTACTCTGATGAACACTCACCCGTCGATATGCAGCAACTGATTTCTGACCTTGTTCAGAGTAAAGACACTTTGGCTGTCAAAATTTTATCAGTAAATTGCCAAGCTATTCATAACAATGCTCCTAGATTTACTGCCCTCCAGGAAAGTTCTCGCTCTCAAATTTTCTCAAGACAGAGACCTGGCTAAAACCCACTGTGAAAGTTCCAAAATATTTAGCGAGTCATGGAATGTATATTGGAAAGACAGGTAAGAGGCCATAGGAAGGGGAGCGTTCATTGTAGTTGACAAAAATATTGTCTCTACTGAAGTCAAGGTTGAGTGCAACTGTGAAGCTGTCTGGTCACATAACATATTTAGGTGAAATCAAGTGAATTTTTTGATGTTTTTACCGGCCATCAAATTCTGCTGTTACAGTTCTAGAGTCATTCAAAAAATGTCTATTGTCAGTAGTGAGGAAATAACCAGATCATATAATACTAGTTGGAGGAAACTTTAACCAGCATGGACTGGGAAGTCCATGGATTCATTGCAGGGGGACACAGATAGACAGTCATGCAAAGTACTTTTAGACATGTTTTCTGAAAATGTTTCCTTAGCAGCTCGTTCGGCAGCCCAAATGTAATGGAAATATCCTAGGCCTCATAGCTACAAACAGGCCTGACCTTACTGGCAATGTCAGCGATCATTATGTCATTATAATAACTATGGTTACAAAAGTTTGTAAATCAGTTAAGAAGGCTAGGAGAGTGTTTCTGCTAGAAAGAGCAGGTAAGCAGTTGTTAACATCTCACTTGCACAATGGATTGACATCACTTAGTTCCAGTAAGGCGGCTGAAGAGGAATTATGGACAAAGTTTAAGCAGACTGTAAATTATGGTTTGAAGAATTATGTGCCTAGTAAGTGCATTAAGGGCAGAGAAGACCCACCATGGTTTAATATCTAAATTCGGTTCGAAAGAGAACACACAAGTGACGACAAGCAAAGGTTAATAGATATGTGTGCACATCTGAAAAGATTTATGCACTAAGCATGTAACTACTACCACAATCTTACCATAGAAAAAGATCTGGCAGGGAACCTGAGAAAATTCTGGTCCTATGTAAAATCACTATGTGGGGCTAATGCTTTCATCCAGTCGCGTGTTGACCAGTCTGGTGCGGTGAAGATAGCAAAATGAAAGCCCAAGCTTTACATTTTCTGCTCAAGAAATTGTTGATACAGGAGAATCGTACAAACATACTGTTGTTCGACCATCAGACAGACTCTCATATGGACGACATAGTAATAAGCATTGCTGACATAGAGAAACAACTGGAGGACTTAAAAACAGATGACTCACCAGTTCCAGATGGAATCCCAAATTCAGTTTTTCAAAGGGTACTCTAAGGCATTGGCCCCTTACTTAGCATGCATTTATCATGAACCTCTAGTCCAGCACAAAGTTCTAAGTGACTAGAAAAAAGTGCACACGACTTCCGCGTATAAGAAGGACAAAAGAATGGACCCACAAAATTACAGACCAATATCCCTAACATCGGTTTGCTGCAGGACAGTTTAACACATTCTCAGTTCAAATATAACACTTCTTGAGACCAAGAAGCTTTTGTCCATGAATCAGCATGGTTTTAGAAAGCATCATTCATGCAAAACTCAGCTTGCTCTTTTCCCAAATGATATACTGTGAACTATGGATGAAGGGCAACAGGTGGATTCCATATTTCAAGATTTCCGGAAAGCGTTCGACACAGTGCCCCATTACAAGCTGTTAAGGAAGGTGGAAGCATATAGAATAGGTTCACAAATATGAGAGTGGCTCTAAGACTTCTTAAGTTATAGAACACAGTATGTTGTCCTAGACGGCGAATGTTCATCAGAGACAAGGGTACCATCAGGAGTGCCTAAGTAATTGCGATAGGATCGCTGTTATCTATATACATGAATGATTTTGGCAAACAGGGTGGGCAGCAAACGGCGGTTCTTTGCTAATGATGTGGTGCACAGTAAGGTGTCGTTGTCGTGTGACTGTAGGAAAATACAAGATGACTTAGACAAAATTTCTAGCTGGTATGATGAATGGCAGCTCACTCTACATGTGGAAAAATGCAAGTTAATGCGGATGAGTAGGAAAAACAAGACCATAATGTTCACATACAGCATTACTAGTGCCCTGCTCGACACAGCCATGTCATTTAAATATCTGGGCATAATGTTGTGAAGCGATATGAAATGGACCAAGTAAGTGAGGATTGTGATAAGGAACACGAATGGTTGACTGATTTATTGGGAGCATTTTAGGAAAGTGTGGTTCATCTGTAAAGGAAACCACATATAGGATGCTAGAGTGATGTATTCTTACTGCTCGAGTGTTTAGTATCTATGACAGGTTGGAATGGAGGAGGATATTGAAGCAATTAGAGGTGAGCTGCTAGATTTGTTACTGGTAGGTTTGAACAGCCTGCAAGTATTACGGAGATGTTTTGGGAACTTAATGGGAACCCCTGAAGGAAATGCAAAGTTTTTTTGAGTAACATTACCGACAACATTAAGAGAAAACACACACACACACACACACACACACACACACACACAGGATGAGAGTGACACCACCCTTTCCAGAACTGCTCTGCTCTGCAAAGCGAGGTTTAAAATTCACACCAGCAGTGTGTATTTGGTTGAAACTGGCAGAATGGCAACCTGCTGAATTGCAGGAGGTTGTCAACATTGTCACTTGGATGCATACCTGTTCTTCTTTGAATAGTTCAGAGGTGTGTGTGTGTGTGTGTGTGTGTGTGTGTGTGTGTGTGTGTGTGTACTATATATATCTAGATGGGTATAAGCTGTCAAACTATTTCGTAATAGAGATAAAAACTGAAAAATAAATAACTGATACAAGCAATAGATAGCATTTTGGTCTGAGCTGCTGGAGCTGGCAGTCATGTGTACTTGTTTGTGTTAACGAATGATGTGCACTTCTCTTTCTTTTCCTGACGCAGTGTGTGGCCAAATGTTTACAACTTAAACATGTCATCTTCACAGCAAGGAGCAATCTGTCTTTTCCAACATTGTCAATAGATACAAAAGAGATACTTTATAGTGATTATATAATATGAAAAGAAATGAAGAAAAATATGTTTACAACTGATAAACAATGGAGAGGAGACAAACTATATCGCTGACTCTGCAGTAAATTTGATTTTTGCTTGAAGTTCTCATAATATATGACAAAAAGAAAACATCTGCAGTTATTATGCCTATTTTGAACAACTCTGCTATTGTAAGTTAAATATTTAACATTTTTTCGTAGGGACACAGGAGGTACATCATATTGTGAGGGTGAAGGAAAGTTGGTTGTATTATTAGTGCAAGTCAGTGACATAGTTACGGTCTGACTGCACAATGCTGCATGGTGTATAATTAAATCAAAATAACCAGGCTGGCTACTCAAACATGGAAATAAAAAAAATTCTTTGGGCATTCCAGACGTGAGGAGAAAGAGTGTCACGAAGTTTTCGATAAATTAATGAAAGGGGGGAGGTGGGGAGTGGGAGCAGTTTAACACAATAATGACTTCTTTCCTCTCACCTGAGCTGTATACCACCTACAAGCAGTAGTTTAACAACAGTTTTTAAACGTCAATAATTTATATGGAATAAAATTCATATAATTATCACACTTTGATACATTAACTTTTTTTAAATTTATGATTTATAAAGTTCAATAGAACTCCATTTCAAGGTTAGGTTAAAAAAGTAAAATTCCTGAGACTTTTTTGAAATCTCTAAAATGCTCCAAGTTTGCCCTTACTTTTCTAGGTAAAATTTAGTACCCTGAGAATTCCAGGTTTTCCAAAACAGTTGCAATCCTGATAACTATTTCAATGATTACTGTGGCATATCACATATTATTATTGACTCATAGAAAGTAAAAAACATGTACACTTACTAACTTGCTATCTGGATTAGGCTCTATCAAAACATGTTGAACAATCTGGTGATTTAAAGCAGTGCTAACTTTTACTAGGAGGCCTTCATGCATTAAAAAGAATACTACAATTCTTATGAATCATTAGGCTGGAAAACTGAAGTCATCTGCTTAATCCAATTTGTATAGTAACTGATAGACTATAATATTGACTATAATGACAATGAGTTGCTTTTGGAACTGGCCAACTCATACAGATACCTGGGTGTAACACTTTGTAGGGATAGGAAATGGAGTAATCACATAGGATCAGTCTAGGGTAAACCAAGTAGTAAGACTTCGTTTCATTGGTAGAATACTGGGGAAGCACCATCAGTCTACAAAGGAGACATATCGCTCCCATAGGGATCACAAGGATAAGATTAGAATAATTACAGCACACACAGAGACATTTAACAATATTACTTTCTGCACTCCATAAGTGAATGGAATGAGAAGAAACCCTAATAACTGGTACAATGGGACGTACGCTCTCCACACACTTCACAGTGTTTGCAGAATATAAATGTAGATGGGTAATAAAAGAAAAAGGGATGATATTGATGAGTTATACTGGAGTCTGCACTGACATAAGTTCACAATTTAATATGAGGAATTCAAACACATAGAAGTGGTACCCTAACAATAGTTGGATCTTTGCACTAGTTATATATCAGTTACACAGGGTGTTACAAAAAGGTACAGCCAAACTTTCAGGAAACATTCCTCACACACAAATAAAGGAAAGATTTTATGTGGACAAGTGTCCGGAAATGCTTAATTTCCATGTTAGAGCTCATTTTAGTTTCGTCAGTATGTACTGTACTTCCTCGATTCACCGCCAGTTGGCCCAATTGAAGGAAAGTAATGTTGACTTCAGTGCTTGTGTTGACATGCGACTCATTGCTCTACAGTACTAGCTTCAAGCACATCAGCATGTAGCATCAACAGGTTAGTGTTCATCACAACCGTGGTTTTGCCGTCAGTGCAATGTTTACAAATGCGGAGTTGGCAGATGCCCATTTGATGTATGTATTAGAATGGGGCAATAGCCGTGGCACGGTACGTTTGTATCGAGACAGATTTCCAGAACGAAAGTGTCCCGAGAGGAAGACATTCGAAGTAATTGATCGGCGTCTTAGGGAGCACAGAACATTCCAGCCTATGACTCGTTACTGGAGAAAACCTAGAACGACGAGGAAACCTGCAATGGACGAGGCAATTCTTCGTGCAGTTGATGATAACCCTAATGTCAGCGTCAGAGAAGTTGCTGCTGTACAAGGTAATGCTGACAACGTCACTGTATGGAGAGTGCTACGGGAGAACCAGTTGTTTCCGTACCATGTACAGCGTGTGCAGGCACTATCAGCAGCTGATTGGCCTCCACAGGTACACTTCTGCGAACGGTTCATCCAACAATGTGTCAATCCTCATTTCAGTGCAAATGTTCTCTTTACGGATGAGGCTTCATTCCAACATGATCAAATCAACATGTGTGGGCTGACGAGAATCCGCATGCAATTGTGCAATCACGTCATCAACACAGATTTTCTGTGAACATTTGGCCAGGCATTGTTGGTGATGTCTTGATTGGGCCCCATGTTCTTCCACCTACGCTCAATGGAGCACGTTATCATGATTTCATACGGAACACTCTACCTGTGCTGCTAGAACGTGTGCCTTTACAAGTACGACACAACATGTGGTTCATGCACGATGGAGCTCCTGCACATTTCAGTCGAAGTGTTTGTACACTTCTCAACAGATTCGGTGACCGATGGATTGGTAGAGGCGGACCAATTCCATGGCCTCCACGCTCTCCTGACCTCAACCCTCTTGACTCATTTATGGGGGCATTTGAAAGCTCTTGTCTACACAACCCCGGTACCAAATGTAGACACTCTTCGTGCTCGTATTGTGGACGGCTGTGATACAATATGCCATTCTCCAGGGCTGCATCAGCGCATCAGGGATTCCATGCGACGGAGGGTGGATGCATGTATAGTTCCCGGCCAAAGATATCCGTTTTGTTTTCATTTGACATGAGAGTAAACGAGGGGGAAATAGCAAAATCACTAAATGTAAACACGGGTCATGGGGAGACTACCCACTATAATTCAGACTGCTCTGCGGATCAGCCCCGGATCTATAATACTTGCGAACAGGGTATTAAATAAAAAAAAAAATAAAAAAAAAATAAATAAAAAAACAAACAACAACAACTCGCAATTAATAGAGGATGGGATTATTTGTAATCGGGAGAACAAGAACTCTTCAGAAAATTTGCACTTTTTATTGCCTATTAGATAATAACTTGCTGTTTTGTGTGATATAAAATTAAATATAGGATACATAAAACCAATAAAGACGATAAGCAAGAAATTACACAATTCTTCAATCCTTAGCTCCTAGCCTTTTTTTTCTCTCTAATCTTGCTACAGCTTTGCAAGGTGTGCTTTCCTTTCTGCGAAAGAATCTGTTACTTCATCAAATTTCGTCAAACGTTTTGCTACATGAAAAATCGAAATGTCATTATCTAATACCGAAAAAGCTGTTAACACAAGTAATACCCCAGACTGGTGTGGTTTCTCGATCTGATTACGTCTATTTTGTCACTGTCTGCTAGATAAAACAAAATAGGGCTTTCTAATATGGCAGCAATTTTTTAACACACCAAATAAACGAGACTGTTTTGACACAAATGGCTATTTTTACAACAAGACAGAATATAAATCATGAAGTACCAATATCAAATGCCTATTAGGCCTACTACAAGCAAAAAGCTTTAGGTTAGGAAATAGTTTCAAATTTCATTCATACGCATTAGTTTCTGAAGCATGAGATCGAAAAGTAGTATTACGAAATTTTTATATAAATTTTGAATTGTCTTATTCTTCCATAATTTTTGTGATGTCCCCGTTTCTTCTCCTTCCTCGTTCTAACAAACAATCTTGTCATCACCAATTCTGTAGCTATTCCTGCCATTGTCAAAATTTATTTTCCGAATAACCTCACTAACCCTGCCAGAATCCCAGGTTTAGTTATCCTGTGATTATTTTCCAGTTAGGCACTATTACGTGTTCGTACAACACGTTTTCTGCGTTACTTCCAAAATAGAACTTAAGCGGCTGCTAGCCGGGGGCTGTACAACTGGTCCTTACTAGTACAGCGATCAGGCCAAAAATTTTCTGTCAAAATTTGATTTTCTTGGATACACCGAGAAGATAATACGTTATCTTTCTCAGCTGTTATTCCTGTCAGTTGTTTATTTCCATTCTGGTAGTCTGAATCTATAGATTTCGCTAGTAATTATAACAACGCTGATCATTCGCAAACCCTATCAACCACACAATCAGACAGCGATTAGCATTCATCCGTTCGGCTTTACTTCGCTCAGCTTGTATAGCCCCGTCCCCTTTTGTCTGCTTGTCTGCTGAAAGTTTATTTCTAGATGCGACTAGGATTCTCCTGACAGACATCACGCAATAAAAAATCAACTTACGATTCATTCAGAGGGTTGGTTTGTTTGGGGAAGGAGGCCACACAGCGAGGTCATCGGTCTCATCGGATTAGAGAAGTACGGGGAAGGAAGTTGGCCGTGCCCTTTGAAAGGAACCATCCCGGCATTTGCCTGATTCATTCAGAAATCAACTTAAAATGTGTTCAAAAACCAACAGGGAAGCGTTTCAAAAATCATATGAATAATCGATAAATAAATGTGCTCAGGATGCTAGGCGATTTGTGAAACAAGTTCTTTTCCTCAAGAATATGAATTTGGCACCCCCTTTTGCTGGTAGCATCTAGATGCTTACTGCAACTGCTTGCACAGCCAATGGCCACACTCCTGCAGCCAGAAGCGGGAGAATCTACAAGTCAAACGCGACTCAACTGCGCATGCGCACGAGCCCGCTCATAACTCTAAAACGAATCCAATGCTAACAGTTGTGACTTCACGGCAGTTTGTTGTTATGAAGCACTGCATGTCTTCTTAAAGACTGACACATTTTGCTGTTGGCAGACACTTGCATGAGCACTGTGTGTCGTCGCCGTATATGGTGCACTTCCTTTGCAATTTAAGTTATTTTCGTTTGTTTTCTCTCGTTTATGTTTTATTGTTGAAGTATTATTCTGCAGTAGCGGGATACAGTAATATCCTTTGTTAGAGTATCGTTCTTACCAGTCAGAATTCAAAGAATTTAACTGAAAACTAACACAATGAAAAATTCCCGGAATTCTAAAAAATTCCCCCTTTTTTACCCGATGAAAAAATTCCCGGGTTTTTCCCGGATCTCCCGGTTGTCCCGTGACGTATACACCCTGTATAAATGCTCAAAAGAAGGTCAATAAGGTGTTTAAGATATGACGGCCTTCGTTGTCCTAGCACATCAATTACGGAAGACAATGTGGAACAAGTGAAGAAAAGGTTCTGGAAAATTATTGAATCACTGTAAAAGAGGTTGCTGATGATACTAAATTATCCTTTGGCTTATGCCATGTATTTTTTTTATGTTTAGGGCATAACGTCTAGCAGCAAAGTTTGTTCTGAAATGGTTGAATTTTGACCAAAAACGACGTCGTGTAGACAGTGTTCAGGAATTGCTGAATGAAGTCAACAACAAACCAAAACTTCTATGAAAGGTTACAACAGATGACCGAACATAGGTATATGGCTATCAAGTCGAAACCAAGGCATGATCGTCCCAATGAAAACTGCCTGAGGAGCCAAGGCCGAAAAAACCGTTACAGGTATAACCTATCTCAATACACTTTTTCTCTGATTGTTGCTTCATTTGACAGAAGAGGTACCCAACCTCATTTTGCAGCAGGATGGAGTCCCGCCACATTGGCATAACTTTGTAAACAGCCACTTCAATGAATATCTTCCACAGCACTGGATTGGTAATGCTTGGTCAAATGATGTTCCGTGCACGTTGTAGCCCTTGACCTTGCACCTATAGATTTTTTTTCTTTTGAGACTGTGTGAAAACATGGTTTATGCACCCTTATCTGCGAAGGACTTGCAGCAGCTAAGGCACTGGATTGTTGGCAGGGGTAACTCCATTGATCGGGCTACACTGGAAAAGTCAGGCAGAAACTGCAGTACCTGACAGGCATCTACCGTGCCACAAACAGAGCTCAGATTCAACATCCGTTAACATTCACAGAAACTGAGGGAGTTTCTTTCAGTCTATATGTGGACTTCTGAAACAAAGTCGTAACTTCAGTCACAGGACTTTGTTCCATTCATTTTTAATCACCCTGTACTTTTCATCGTTATGAACCTAAATGTGAGCCACTATTAAGTAAAAGGAAACAATGGGCATAACAACAACAATTTCGCTATTCACTGATTGGAAAGAGGAAGAGAAAATATATTTACTAGCTGGTTTTCTATGAGCCAGTTAACTGTCGCCTCCCTGGTAAACTGCAGGAGAGTTCATTGTTTCATCTCATTAAGTAGATTAGAAAGAAAACATCAAGTTTTGTTTCCCTCACATAGATGCATGCACATGCACGCATATAACCTACAAATGAAGGAAATATAGAACTGAAAAGCAGAGGTAAAATAAAATAAGGTATACCGACAGTTTTGAGTGAAGAATTAAAGCAAACAACAACAAATGGGACATCATGTGAGAAAGTTCAGCTGATTATGAATGAGTTATTCTTCAACCTTTGACTAAGGTTCATGAGTAGGTGCATAATTAATTTAAGTACTTCAACTCTCAGTTCGATATCAGAGTGTGGATGTATAGACCCCCAAATTAGCATTTTAGGACAGCAACTTTCCCTCTTCATGAACTGTTTTTCCATTATCTTGCCTACAATTAATAAATCTACTACTCAGGATTCTTCAACTGGAAACATTACCAACTTCCACATTTTAGTAACATCATGTTACTAAAACATCTAGCAGCACTGAACCACACTGCATGTAAATTAATTTTCTCAACTGAAAAGGTGCAACAGATATGTAAAAATGCATGCATTAGCGTAGATTTAACAAACTTTTCACACTCAATTCTCTCAGAAGCCCAACTTATTCACAGATGGTTGTCACATCACTAGTGGACTTCTATGTACATCAAGAATGCAGAAGTAAGAGGACCTTTGCCTTAAAAATGAATGAAAAGTGCTCTTCGTGACATGGATAACTTAGTAGTTGAGACAGACAGACTTACCAGTATGTCCATCTTAATTCAAAGACACATTCAAGGACGATGCTTAAAAATAATACAGACATATACAACATATTACTATTGTGGGAAACAAGGCTGAAATCACCCACACTTCACAAACATTAACAAAGACAAAGGCCACCATGTAATGTTTACTACATTCTCAAAATCATACCGAATGTTCAGTTTGGGAAAATTTTCCCTCAGAAAGGCTCATTATATTTGTTAAGAGTGGCAAAACTAACCTGTGATCTGTTGAGATCTGGAAGATGTGGAGCAGAAAAATGTTTAGGCAAATGGCAACGAAATAACACTTCATCAACTTCATGCCCAAGTAAGCGATGATAAATGTAAGCAGACACAGAGGAATCATCCATTGCAAATTTTCTTAGTGCCTGCTGCATTCTGCAGACAAAAATTACAATACAATAATTTAACTTTACACGTTTATCTAATACAGATTGATAAAATATAAAGTTGCATGAAATACCTATCAAATGAAGTTGACTTCCAAATGAAATCTACAACAAAATGTGAACTACATTCAGTTGGTGCACCACTGTTGTTCTTCAACTCAATACCCACTTCTTCACCAAAGTTGTCTGGTATTTTTATGACGTGACCAACACCAGACCACGGTTTATGCATCTCTCCCAAGTAACGCAGTCTCAGTTCATCACCATGCATGAGCTTCATGTCTGCAATTTCAATGCATAATTTAATTCTCAATTTTGAAATTCAGTTCTGAACTGTTAGTACTCGAAAGTACAGCTTCTACAAACATAGTTTCAAACAGAATTAGTTGCAACATACCACCATCAGTTTTTGCCAGTGTGAAGTACGCAATTATTTTTTTGTTCAAGCCAACATCCCATCTAACTTCTATATTCTCCTGTGTCTGAGACTCTTTCAGTTTCTTGTCATAATCAGCTTCCAACTTGACAAGAGGTCCAAATATATTCTGATACTGATAGCCATCTTCATATCTAAAAATAAAACAAAGAAACCATTGTTAGAAAAACTAAATCTAAATTTTCACACCAGTAATTATTAGTTAGGAAGTGATAATAACACAGATTTTCTTATCATCTCAGAAGATGTGTTCGGAGTTGGATGGCTTACACCACATGCTTGGAATTTACGAGAGCTGATTAATGCCAGTTTGTAGACACTTTTAATCTATACTAGTAATAAAATTGTAAAACTACTGTGTCTGTCAATCTGTTTCAACATGCTAATCTGCAAAACTACTGAAACAATTTACATAGGGCTTTCATGAGTCACTTGAGCACTGCTTGGGCCAACTTTAGTTTTATTTCATCAAAATGACACAAAGAAAGAAAAAAATAATAAAGAATTAGAAGAAATATAATAATTTTTAAAAAAGAGAAAATTTGAAGTTTTAGAAACTTTTTTCAGGCTAGGTAGTTTGGATGTTTACTTTTGTGATGGCACAGTGCACCAGAGAACCACTGAGTGCACTGTTAATTTTTCAGATGTTCAAGTCAGTGATACAATTAAGTGCCACTATCTTATCTTTATTAATACAAACTACTGTTGAATTTCCTTGGCTAGGATACACAAACTTACTGATTTCACTTATGTATTAAAATCTTAACGAAATTGTCTTGTTTCTTTCAATAGGTTTCATTTATATTTGGCTTCTTGGCTAGAAATAACTAATTTACTGAGGAAGTGATGCTATAAGGGTTTGGTTTTTACTGATTGATGGGTAGAACCCTAAAAAATGGTGGTATGTAAAGGCCCTTCTTTAGCTTCTGTTTCAAAGCATTTTTTTTTTTCCTTTTTATTTTTTAAGGGCGCAAAGACAATTGAGGTCATAAAGTGTCCATCTCATAATCTTAGAAGATCAAGATGTAAAAGAAACTGAAAATTACTATACATTAAGCCCAATTGACAGAAGGAAACAAGCTAAAAACAAGGTCTCCCCTTCGGGGAAAGTTCCACAAATTAAGCTGTAGAGAAAGCGGAGTTCTTGAACTGAAGATTAAAAGTCCTTTGCCATACTGCTAAGATGGATAAAAAGTGAAACGCGGTCAACAGCCAACAAGTCATTCGCTACAACAACCGATACCTCAGACGGTAAACACACACTGGAACGTAACCGGTTTAAAAAAGGATATTGAACCCAGAAATGGCAAAACATCAAAGGTCGATGACAATGAGCACAAAGTGTTGGGGGATCACCACTTAACAAATGGCGATGGCTAAAAAGACAGTGGCCAATACGCAACCTTGCTGAAATGATCTTGCGATGAGAGGTCCAGGAGGTGGTCAGCCAAGCTACTGGGAGAAGTTAAATTCCCCGCAGTCTGTTCCCGTTGTACTGGTTATCTTACTGGTTTCTTAAGTAACTGAAGAATTGTTTATAGAACCTTACAGGGTTAGTGTGGTAGGACAGCACACTCACCACGTGTTATTGGTTTCCATTCAATAAGCTATTTGAATGGGAATAGTAAGTCCAGTCCCAGCACAATTTCAGCACGAATTTGTTAGTAGTTGCTGAAAGATCACATACCCAGTAACTGCAGATCTTGTTTGTCTAGGGGGTTTCATTGTTTTCTTTGTCTGCAAAATGATCATTCCAACATCAAGCATGGCCTGGGTTTTCTTATGTTTAAACAAACTCCACTGGATTGGCAATACTTTTTGCTAAGCATTATATTTATTCAAACTTTTTGTTCCGAACTACACTATTTGCAATGAAAGTTTGCACTTCTTAACATTTTTAGTATGAATATTGATTATCTAACTCCGCTATCTACAAAAGCACTACTGTCTTCCTCTAAGACTGAAAAAGAAGTGGCGGGCAAGCTAACATGTGTCCGGAAGTTGCAAATATTCCATTATTTATTACATTACAAAAGAACATATTCATAATTAAATTAATAAAATAAGCATGTTTTCTGGCAACATAATACAGTCATGAAATTACTTCAACTCCTTACTATGGGTATCATACTCTTCACTTTAGATGAACCTTATTTCCGATGGTCGATTACATTACACCGTGAAGAGAAGACCAGTGGTGATGTTAAAGTGATACCATCAGCTGAAAGACGGCAACACGGAGAGCATCCGAAGGAATGACAAAGTTAGCAGGCGCCAAAGTAGGAAGACTGGAAGACTGCAGCATCAGTATCATCATTTCCCCTTAGATGGACATGACCAGAAACCCCAGTCTTTCCAGAAGGAAATGGTGCAGGCAGCCTCATGTATAGTGATGGAGGATACCAGTTCTCTAATAGGTGTTGTAGGCTTTTTCCAAATCAAAAAACATTGCCACCATTTTCTATTTCCACAGAAAACCATTCATGACATTGGTTAACAAAGTGACAAGGCGGTCAACTGTAGAACGGCGCACTCTAAATCCACAATGTGCAGTGGTTAGTAGATTGCAAGACCCGAGCCACCATACCACCCAGCCATGAATCATACATTCCATCACCTTGCAAACATAGCTGATGAGAGAAATAGGGCAGTGGTCAGAAGGAAGGTGTTTGTCCTTACTGTGCACAGGTATTAGTATGCAGTGGTTTTGAAGCGGACCAGAAGGAAATGTGAAAGGTCAAAATAGATGTGATTACACAATTTTGTTTCTTGAAGGCAGGAAACAAATGAATGCTGTGATTCGAGAAAAGCAGCCATAATTCCTTCTTGTTGGATCTAATGCAACAAATTCACACTGCAAGTCACAGGTTAGAGTACTTTTCCTTCATCTGGATCTCCACTCATCGAGATACACGGGACACTCACAGGATGAGGCGGCATCGTCACCATTACAAATGATACAGTGGGGGCGAGGAGGTGGCCAATCGTCCTTGTGAGCATCTCTATAATAAGTAACACATTTGGCTGTGTGTAACAGAACACATGGGTGTGGTTGTCATGTTAACACTGGTAGAATGCATCAGCTTTGGAATGTACGGTTGGACTGTGATAACTTCATAGCCTGCCTTAATCTTCAATGGAAACACTACTTATTCAGATGTGAGAAAAAAAGTGAGAGTAGGCACTAAGTTTGCATCAACCTTTTTCATTACCCAATGGACCGCAGTGGTGCCCTGATCAGAGATATAATTTTGGACTTCTCCCTCTATCAGACCAAGAAGCAGCTGAGTGTAAATAATACACGCAAAGAATCCAGTGTACAATGGGCCTAACATGAACGGGACAACCACTTATGAGCAAATCTGTAAGCAGTTATTGGGCTTGAAAATCACAATTGGTCTCCAGAAGCAAAGTCCCATTACGTAAGCAAGAGCAGGATTTCATAGGGCCCACAATTGCAGCAACACAAGGAGGAAGAAGAAACACCTCAAATGCCAAAGTGCAGGAAGGGGAGGAGATAGGGAACGAGGAAAAAGCAGACGAGGGATTGTTCCAATGCCGTGTTACCAAACCTACAGAACACATTCCTGGGAGTATTGAAGACATGTTCTCCAAGGTAGGGGAAAAGAATACCAGGGCACAAAGACTTAGGATCTACAGTAGCCAAGCATGAACTCAGCGGAGAGTGGCGAGCCTCCTGGCAGAAAATCATGGGCATGTGACTAGTGCAGAAATATAAGAACAGGAAACTGTTGACACTAATGACCAACAATGTGTACCTACACAAGAAATCAATAAGAGACCAAATTATTGTTATAGGTTTGTGATTTACTTCCAATTATGTTAACTGCCACAATTTATCATAACACGTATGGTGGTAAGCGATAATGATAAAAACAATGAAATCCTACCAGTTAAAAAGTAATTTTTTCACATTACTGAAAAATACACAAATGAGAACTTCCAATAAATGCCTGAACATGTCACACCTGTCACAGGATGAAACAGTGAGTAACTGTGCTCATTTAATTTACAGCACTGTTGACTGACAGGCCTCATCCTCATTAAGCCCTTTCACTCCAATCCTTTGCAACCGGTTTCACACTGTTTCCAACAATTCATTTAATTGTGAACTCTCAGGTACATTTTTTAAGTATCCAGTCTAATTTCATGCACAAACTTTTCCTTGATTGTCATCCTTTCAGACTGCTAATGGTAAAAGTGTATCCACTTATTTGTCAGTTACCACCACAAATAACCGAGCAAGTTGTCAACAGAACATTCTCATAAACTAACAAAGCAGCTGATTACTTCAGGTAGTAGCCAACTCCAACACTTCCTATTACTTCTACTTTCTTATGACTACACTTTAAATAGTTGTACATAAAAGACTTTTTTTAAGATTTTCTCCCTTCCTCAAAATTAGGACAAGAAGTAATTTTTAGAACAACACAAATCAAAACGCACAATTTTATTTTTATTTTATTTATTTATTTTATTTTTTTTTTTAGCACTTTGGCTGTGTGAAATTATTCACCAAGAGTTTACTGTCTAATATAAGAGCATTACTGAAGGATAAAAACCATAACCACAAGCTACCTAACTATACTCGAATCCTTATTTTAACTAAAAAATATCTTACATGTTAGCTACTAGGGATGTGCTAAATTGTAACTTTCCGATACCTGCGAACACTATATTTTTGGTAACTGTGATTCTTAGTTGTGATTAGTTGTAGTTTAAAATCACAGTAAATTAATTCATAATTTGTATTTCTCCAAACTCTACAATGCTATTTCTGTGACTTGCACGATTTCTGTTACTTATGAAATTTCTGTGACTTACACAATTTATTACAATATACAGAAGTCACGTTTGTCCAGAGAGAAAATTTCATCTCAACAAAACAGTCAGTAGAAAGCAGATTTTAAATTTGTTTTTCCTATGGCTTTGATTTTGTATTAATGGAGCACATCTGAAAATATTAATAGTGGGGCGTTGAGAATCTTAACGTAAATCGCCACACAGTACAGTAGATATTCGTGTTTAGAATATTGATTCTAACCCCTTTTTATGTTCTCCGATATCTGAACCCCATTATCAGTCAATCCATATAAAGGTAATTCAAAATACCATTGACAGCAGAACTGAAGTAGTTGCCACAGCATCTTTAGACAGACTGTCTTTGTCAGAAGAAACGATAGTTTGTGAATGAACTTCATGAGATTGTTTATTGCCAAGTGCGAAACCATCCCAATCTATTGTTTTCATTATCAGAAATATCAGCACTTTTACACTGCAAATTATATTGGTAGTTATTAGTAGCAGTAGAAAGGTTTAATAATAGTCATGATTTTTGAAACAGTTTGTACTTCAATTACTGGCTGCTGAACATACCCATCCAAACCTAGGAGACTATCATGAAGATTCAGGACAACTCTTAAAGAACTCGCAGCTTAAGTGGGCCATAACTGACAAAATAAGGATGCAAAATGAGTACTGGAACAGTGGGCCGTTGAAGTCATTATGCAATGTGAAAGGGAAGATAAATAAATGTGAAATATGATGAGAGTGAATAACAAAAACTCGCTTCTCCCTTTGTGTAAGCATCTCACACCCCAAAATTTTCTGCATTGTAGTTACTGATAAAGTGAAATGTAGTGTAGCCCGAGGTCTAGGTTAGGTTAGAGGGTTTTCTGGTTTAAGACTGATGTTCTGCAAGTGAAAATGGTGGGAAGTACCGACTTCCAGTTAAAAGTTGATATTGGGAAGCTAGTACCAAGCCCTGATGGAAAAGGAGGAAGGGGAGCGGGACGAGTAACATGTCATTAAAAAACCTTGGTTCATCTGACCCAGGTGTTGTAAGGGTTCCTTGCCAGGATAACGGCGAAAACCCCAATGGCAATGAAAGCCGAAATGCAGATCATAGCAACAGAGGACCTGACAGAAGAGCCAAACGTTATAAAGCATATACAGGCTCTTTCAACATCCAAACACTTATTCAAACTGGTAGATTACAGAATGTTACTAGAGAACTCAGACAGAAAATTCAAGTCCTTCCACTTTAAGAGATTAGATTCACCAATTTGAAAACAACTACCGTATCTTTAAAAGCAAAATGGACAAGAAAATATGCAAAGGAGATGCATTGTTTCACATGGCCTTTATTGTGAATAAAGACATTGTTGATTCTGTTAGAGATGTAAATCTAACCCGCAATAGACTAATGATCAAATGAATGAAGCACACCCACAAGACATAGATAATTATTAATGTTCATACACCTATAAACATTGACAACAAAAAAGAACCTGAGAAAACAGAAAATTTTTGGGAAAAAGATCTGTAGCACCAACCAACTCCATCCTTACACTCTGCACAGTTCCACTGTAGCATTAACTTATGTGCATGTATTTAAATCATTTTTATATTAATTCCAATGCCATTTTGACAGTGTCTTTGAATCCATATCAATATTTCACCATCTAGTTTTGGTCATTTTGCATTCAGTCCTGTATCTGCACATTTAGTATACCTAATTTTTTCCTGCTATCCTTTACTATGGCGTCAATTACAAATTTTTTTTTTTTTTTTAAGGGGGCAAAACTGCTATGGTTATTAGCGCCCGATCCGTGACTTAGGAAACAGTAAAAACCGAAAATGGAAACCAGCAGCAATGGGAACGAAACTCAAAAAATTGGAGAAACTAAAAACAGAAGGAAGGCTTAAAAATCCACTACAGAAAGGGTTTGGTTGTCCCCAAAAAAGCTTCAAATGACTGACGTCATTTCACTGGCACTAATAAACTCGAGAACGCGATCGGCCGTGCGCGTGTCATCCGCTAAAATTGACGATATATCAGGCGACAGCTGTAGACGGGCGCGTAACGGAGTAAAATAGGGGCACTCAATTAAAAGGTGTCTTACCGTCCACAGCTGAGAGCAGTGGGGACAGAGTGGGGGAGTATCGCCACTTAAAAGATGTCGATGGCTAAAAAGACAGTGCCCTATCCGGAGTCTAGTTAAAAGTACCTCCTCCCGACGACGCGTTTGGGAGGAAGAGGTCCAAGCACAAGGAAGAGCTTTCACATCCCACAATTTATCATGGGGAAGTGTCGACCAATGTGCGTGCCATAAAAGAACAACACGACGACATAAACCGCTCCGTAGATCGGCGAAGGGAATCGATTGAATAGCTGGCCGAAGAAGAGAGACTGCAGCCTTGGCCGCTACATCGGCCACCTCATTTCCACAGATACCAACGTGTCCCGGGAGCCAGAGGAATGCCACCGAGACGCCCCCCAGGTGGAGCAAGCACAGACAGTCCTGAATCCTGTGGACCACAGGGGGACAGGATAAAGAGCTTGGAGACTGAGGAGAGAGCTGAGAGAATCTGAGCAGGTAACATACTGTATCCGCTGATGGCGTGGAGAACAGCGTAAAGCTCCGCAGTATAAACTAAACACTGGTGGGGAAGCCGAAATTGAATTGGGGTGTCGCCAACAATATAGGCAGTCCCTACACCTAACGATGTTTTCGAGCCATTGGTGTAAATAAACGTGGCTTCCTTCATTTGTGCACATAGAGCAGCAAATGCCCGACGATAAACAAGTGAAGGGGTACCATCCTTGGGAAATTGACAAAGGTCACAGAGCAGGCAGATCCGGGGACAGAGCCAAGGCGGTGCTGTACCCCAAGTTGTCAAGAAGGTTTTAGGAAAGCGGAAGGAAAGAGAATGGAGCAGTTGACGGAAGCAGACTCCTGGTGGTAGTAGGGAGGAGGGGCAGCCTGCATACCCTACATCAAAGTAGGCGTCGAAAAAAATGTCATGGGCTGGATTAGCAGGCATGGAACACAGATGGCTAGCATAACGACTCAGAAGGACTGCTCGCCGATTGGACAGCAGAGGTTCAGCAGCCTCAGCATAAAGGCTTTCCACAGGGCTGGTGTAAAAAGCTCCAGACACTAAACGTAATCCACGGTGGTGGATGGAGTCGAGACGACGAAAAATAGACGGCCGAGCAGAGGAGTAAACTATGCTTCCACAGTCCAATTTCGAGCGCACTAAGGCGCGATAGAGGCGGAGAAGGACCACTCGGTCCGCTCCCCAGGAGGTACCATTCAGGACACGTAAGATGTTGAGGGATCACAGACAGCAAGCCGAAAGATAGGAAACGTGGGAGGACCAGCACAGTTTTCTGTCAAACATAAGACCCAAGAATTTAGCGACGTCCGAAAATGGAAGGTTGACAGGACCTAGATGTAAGGAGGGTGGAAGAAACTCCTTACATTGCCAAAAATTAACACAAGGAGTCTTACTTGGAGAAAAACGGAAGCCGGTTTCGATGCTCCTAGAGTACAGGCAATCGAGACATCCTTTAAGACGTTGTTCAAGAAGGCTGGTCCGTTGAGAGCTGTTGTAGATCACAAAATCGTCCACAAAGAGGGAGCCCGAGACATTAGGAAGGAGACAATCCATAATTGGATTTATGGCAATGGCAAACAGTACAACACTTAGCACGGAGCCCTGGAGTACCCCGTTTTCTTGGGAGAAAGTAAGGGAGAATGTAGTGTTCACCCGCACTCTAAATGTGCGCTCCGCCATAAATTCGCGAAGAAAAAGGGGCAGCCGACCTCGAAAGCCCCAAGAGAACAGTGTGCGGAGGATGCCTGTCCTCCAACAGGTATCGTATGCTCTCTCCAGATCAAAAAATATTGCTACTGTTTGGCGTTTCCAGAGAAAATTGTTCATGATATAAGTGGAGAGAGAAACAAGATGGTCAACTGCAGAACGATGCTTTCGGAAACCGCATTGGGCAGGTGTTAAAAAGACTGCAGGACTCCAGCCACCAAGCTAAACGGCAATTCACCATACGCTCCAAAACCTTACATACACTACTCTTGAGAGAAATGGGGCGATAGCTAGAGGGGAGATGTTTGTCCTTTCCAGGTTTTGGAACAGGAACGACGATAGCTTCCCGCCATCGTCTGGGAAAAGTACTGTCGGTCCAAATTCGATTATAAATTCAAAGGAGGTAACGCAGACTATGGGTTGATAAATGCAGCAACATTTGGATGTGGATACCATCCGGTCCTGGGGCGGAGGAGCGAGAAGAATAGAGTGCATGTTGGAGTTCCCGCATGGAGAAAGCAGTATTATAGCCTTCACAATTTTGAGAGAAGGAAGCAAGAGGTTGCACATCCGCTGCACGTTTCTTCGGGAGAAACGCTGGCGAGTAATTTGAAGAGCTCAAAATCTCAGCAAAGTGTTTACCCAAGGAGTTAGAAACTGCGACGGGGTCCACTAACGTATCACGCGCGACAGTGAGCCCAGAGACCGGGGAGAAACTAGGCACGCCTGATAACCGTCGAAGCCAACTCCAAACTTCCGAGGAGGGAGTGAAGGTGTTAAAGGAGCTAGTAAAGAGTTTCCAGCTTGACTTCTTGCTATTGCGGATGACGTGACAGCATCGCGCACGGAACTGCTTATAGCGGATGCAGTTGGCCAAAGTAGGATGGTGGCGGAAAACGCAAAGAGCACATCGCCGCTCACTTATTGCGTCACGGTATGCCTCGTTCCACCAAGGAACTGGGGGGTGCCGGGGCAATTTGGAGGTGTGTGGTATTGAACGTTCCGCAGCTGTAAGAGTAACGTCTGTAATAAGTGTGACCTCATCGTCGACGCTAGGGAAGTGACGGTCATCGAATGTCGTTAGAGACAAAAAAAGTGTCCAATCGGCTTGGGCAAACTTCCAGCGTCGCGGGCGCATATATGGCAGTTGAGGTGGTGGTTGTTGGGATGTTTAAGGGGGACTAAACAGCGAAGGTCATCAGTCCCCCATTCCAAAATCAGGCGAGCCGAAAATCTACGGAGCAGGTAAAAACCGAAGGGGGGGGGGGAGACGTCCCCCCCAGGCGCTAAAAGAACACAAATGCAGCAACAAACACTACAGACAAGAACAGGACAGAGGAACACCAGACAGAAAGAAACAGAAGAAAGGAGGATGGCCGGAGACTGGTCGACTGACCACGAGAAAAAAAAGGCAAAGAGTCAACCATCTCACGGCACACCAGAACAGCAACAGACACAAGGACAAAAGACACGGAAAGGGAAAGGCGCAGGACTTCCATAAATCGAACCATAAAAAGGACTACTACGGATAAAATGTAAAACATTGTCAGCCATGGAGGCACCGTCGGATAAAACCAAAGCCAAAGTGCCCGGGAGATTAAAAGACTGCCGGAGTGTGCGCAGTCGAGGACACTCCAGCAAAATGTGGCCGACCGTCAGCCGGGACCCACACCGACACAAGGGGGGATCCTCCTGACGCAACAGATGGCCGTGCGTCAGGTATGTATGGCCGATGCGCAGCCGACACAGGACTACAGAGTCCCTGCGAGAAGCCCGCAGGGAGGAACGCCACACATCGGTCGTCCCCTTGACAGCCCGCAGTTTATTCGGGGCTGTCATGCCACGCCACTCAGCAGCCCACATCCCAATCAGCTTACGGCGCAACACCAGCTGCTGGTCGCGAGCCGTAAGGCCGATCTCCAAAGCCGGGGCGTCGATCGCCCCTTTGGCCAGCCTGTCTACATGTTCGTTCCCTGGGATGCCAACATGATGGCGGAAACAGACTCCTGAATGGAGGACACCAGAGGAGAGGAGGGATAGCAGCGGTCGATGGCCTGGAGGCTGCTCAGGGAGTCACTGCAGATCACGACGGACCTACCGGAGCAGAAACGCATATGCTCAAGAGCGCGCAAGATGGCCACCAGCTCTGCAGTAAAAACACTACAGCCAGCTGGCAAGGAGCGCTGTTCAACATGGGCAGCGTGAGCAAAAGCGTAGGCAGTGCGACCATCAACCAGGGAACCATCAGTGTAGACAGGCTCACAGCCCGGAAATGAGGCGAGGAGCGCAAGAAAACGGCGACGGAGGGCCACAAGCGGAACCGAGTCCTTAGGTCCCTGTGCCAAATCCAGACGGACGGACGGCCGGGACATACACCAGGGAGGCGTAGGTGTACGTACCCGGAAGGGAAGCAGAAGAGGGAATGACCCCAGTTCTGACAGCAGGGACTGGACACGGACAGCTACGGAAAGCCCAGACCTAGGTCGCCGTTCGGGCAGATGGAGGACCATAGCAGGGAAAAGCAGGCGACGATTGGGATGGTCTGGCGAGCAATGAACGTGGACAGCATAGTCGGCGAGCAGACGATGGCGGCGAATCCGCAGCGGGGGAACCCCGGCCTCCACCAGTAGACTATCCACGGGGCTGGTGCGAAAAGCGCCAGTTGCAAGCCGAACCCCACAGTGGTGTATGGGGTCTAACAACTTCAACACAGAGGGGGACGCTGACCCATAGGCCAGGCTCCCATAATCAAGCCGGAACTGCACAAGGGCTCTGTACAATCGCAGCAGCGTGCAGCGATCTGCACCCCCAAGACGTGTGGCTAAGGCAGCGGAGGGCGTTTAGGTGCCGCCAGCATTTTTGCTTCAGCTGAGTAACATGAGGAACCCATGTGAGCCGGGCATCAAACACGAGTCCCAAGAAGCGGCAAGTGTCCACCACTTCAAGCAGGTGGCCGTCGAGGTAAAGTTCAGGATGAGGGTGGACCGTCCGACGCCTGCAGAAGTGCATAACTCGAGTCTTGGGTGCAGAGAACTGAAAACCGTGAGTCAGAGCCCATGAAGCTGCCTTGCGAATGGCGACTTGCAGCCTGCGGTCGGCGACTCCCGTAGTCGTGGAGCTAAATGAGATGCAGAAGTCGTCGGCATACAAAGAAGGAGACACCGACGACCCCACTGCTGCAGCCAGACCATTAATGGCCACCAGAAATAAGGAGACGCTCAACACTGAGCCCTGCGGGACCCCATTTTCCTGTATATAAGAGGAACTAGAGGTGGCACCGACTTGCACCCGGAAAGAGCGGCGCAATAAAAAGCTTTGAAGAAAAGCCGGGAGCTGACCACGAAGACCCCACTCATGCAACGTGGCGAGGATGTGATGCCTCCATGTTGTGTCATACGCCTTCCGCAGATCGAAAAATACAGCAACGAGATGCTGACGTTGGGCAAAGGCCGTACGGACAGCAGATTCCAGCCGCACCAAATTGTCCACTGCAGACCAGCCCCGATGGAAGCCACCCTGGGATGGAGTGAGGAGACCGCGCGACTCAAGGACCCAACACAAACGCCGCCCCACCATACGTTCGAGCAATTTGTACAAAACGTTGGTGAGGGTAATGGGACGATAGCTGTCCACCGCCAGCGGGTCCGCACCGGGCTTCAAGATGGGGACAATAAAACCCTCTCGCCATTGCGACAGGAACACGCCTTCGCTCCAAATGTGATTAAAGATCGCGAGAATGTGTCTCTGGCTGTCCCTGGAGAGATGCTTCAGCATCTGCGCGTGGATGCAGTCTGGGCCTGGTGCTGTATCAGGGCAATCGGCAAGGGCAGCGAGGAATTCCCTCTCGCTGAAAGGAGCATTGTATGTTTCAGAACGACGCGTGTGGAATGAGAACAGCGTCCGCTCGGCTCGCTCCTTGAGAGAGCGAAAGGCGGGGGGATAAGATGCAGTCGCAGAGCTCTGAGCAAAGTGCGCGGCAAGCCGTTCAGCAATGGCGGCAGCGTCCGTGCAGACAGCGCCGAGCTAGCGGAACAGTACCGACCGTAAGGTCCAAATGAGAGAAATTTGTCGTGAAGGCAGACAAAAATGTAGGGATCCCAGTGTTGAGGCAAACTAGATCCGCTTGGTGGAAGACGTCAAGTAATAGTGAGCCACGTGGACAAGGATGTGGAGATCCCCAAAGCGGGTGGTGGACATTGAAGTCCCCAACCAGCAAATAGGGGGGTGGAAGCTGACCAAGAAGATGAAGGAGATCAGCCCGTGCCATTGGTGTGCACGATGGAATGTATACAGTACAAAGAGAAAAGGTATATCCAGAAAGGGAAAGACGGACAGCGACAGCTTGGAAGGAAATGTTTAAGTGGATTGGGTGATAATGGAGAGTATCATGCAGAAGAATCATGAGTACTCCATGGGCTGGAGTGCCTTCAACAGATGGGAGATCAAATCGGGCGGACTGAAAATGGGGGAGAACAAAGCTATCATGGGGACGCAGCTTTGTTTCCTGAAGACAGAAGATGACCGGCGCGTAGGATCTTAACAGGATCGACAATTCATCCCGATTGGCTCGAATGCCGCGGATATTCCAGTGGATAATGGACATAGGGTGAACAGAAAATGGAGGAATCTGACCAAGGTTGCCGTCAACTCAACGACTGCTCAGAGCTTGCGACAGACAGCATGGAATGGCATTCAGCCGAAGGCAGAAGATCCTGATCCATAGGTTGTTCAGGAGCAGCCCCTGCCACCAGCGATCGGCCGGTTGATCGGCCGCCAGCAGTGCGCCTCGGCGACACTGAAGACGGCCGAGGGCGATTTCCGCCAGGTGGTGCTGTAGATGGGGCACGCCTTGGTGGAGAAGGAGATGAACTGGGTTTCTTATTAGCCTTCTTGGAAATATGACGTTTAGATGAAGGAGGAACCGATGGGTGTGAACTTGGGGTACGTAAAAAATTTTCACGAGTATGCTCTTTTTTCGAAGTCTTGGTGTCTGACTTTTGGGCTCAAGATTTTGCAGAACCCGATGAACGGTGAGCCATAGAGTGCGCAGGCGAAAGTGGTGAGGTTGAACGGGCGATCTTTGCGCTGGCCGATCTGACGACCGTGGCACTGAAGGTGAGGTCGCAAGTCTGCGTGGCTGCCTCCTTTGTTGGTCGAGGAGAAGCAAGGACAGTGCTGTATTTTCCTGTCTGAGGCACGGTGGGCTGTCAACTAGCGAATAATTTTCGAGCAGCAAAGGTCGACACCTTTTCCTTCACTCTGATTTCCTGGATGAGCTTTTCGTCTTTAAAAATGGGGCAATCTCGAGAGGAAGCAGCATGGTCACCCATACAGTTGATGCAGCGAGGGGATGGAGGTGGACAAGCACCCTCATGGACATCCTTGCCACACGTAACACATTTGGCCAGATTGGAACAGGACTGGCTGGTGTGATTGAACCGCTGACACTGATAGCAACGCGTAGGGTTTGGGACGTAAGGGCGAACGGAAATTATCTCATAGCCTGCTTTGATTTTCAATGGGAGGTGAACTTTGTCAAATGTCAAGAAGACAGTGCGGGTTGGAATGATGTTCGTGTCAACCCTTTTCATAACTCTATGAACAGCCGTTACGCCCTGGTCAGACAGGTAGTGCTGAATTTCGTCGTCAGACAATCCATCGAGGGAGCGTGTATAAACAACTCCACGCGAGGAATTTAAAGTGCGGTGCGCTTCAACCCGGACAGGGAAAGTGTGCAGCAGTGAAGTATGCAGCAATTTTTGTGCCTGGAGGGCACTGACTGTTTCTAACAACAAGGTGCCATTTTGTAATCTGGAACAAGACTTTACAGGACCTGCAATTGCGTCGACACCTTTCTGAATAACGAAAGGCTTGACCGTGGAGAAGTCGTGACCTTCGTCAGACCGAGAAACAACAAGGAACTGTGGCAACGATGGAAGAACTGTCTGTGGCTGAGACTCAGTGAACTGACGTTTGTGAGCAGACGTAGTGGAAGGTGAGGAAACCATTGCGGAAGAATCCCCCATGATTACCGGCGTCTCCGATGGCGCGCTCCTCCCTTGTGGGGGCCCTCTCTGAGGGCACTCCCGCCTTAGGTGATTGTTCACACCTCAGGTCACACCTCCCGACAAACGGACTGAGGGACCAATCGGCACTTTCGGAAGGTATCAGCTCGGGTAATCACCCCTCCCTGGGCCTGGCCGTTACCAGGGGGTACGTACGTGTCCTACCTGTCTACCTGGGGCGGGGAATTACGCGTTACCCCGTCACCAGCTACGCACAAAAACGCGTGGGTTGGCCTTCAGACACGCACAGGGAGGAAGAAAGAGAAAGGGAAAAACAAAGAAAGGGAAAGGAAAGAAGAGAGGTCTCAAACGCCGCAGCGGAGAAAAGGGTAAAGAGAAGAGGTAAGGAAAAGAGAAGGACAAAGGAAGGATGAAGACATACAAGCAGAGAAGGTGAAGAATGCGTTACATTTACGAGCGTCCGTCTCCGGACGTAGGCACAAACCATACTCCCAGAGGGGGAGAAAGGGGAGAAAAGAGCCGGAGGTTGGGAGGGGGGGGGGGATGCGGAAAAGGAAGGTATGCAGCCCGGAAAGGAAGGAGGGCCACATTAGCTCGGGGTCCCGTGCTCGCTACGCACGTATCCACAAAAAGAGTTGTGGACCCCCTGGGGGTGACTCATTGACTTGTGCCAACACAACTATCTAAAAAGCATATCAACATAACTTGAAAGACCCACAAGAAAAAGGAAGACATTGTGATCCCCCATCCTTCAACTAGGTGAATTTCAAATAGATGTCCACCTGCTTAACTGGATGGTGAGGCGCTTGCCTCCCACGCCAGCGGGCCCTGGTTTGATTCCCGATCGGGTTGGAAATTTTCTCTGCTCAGGGACTGGGTGTTGTGCTGTCCTCCTCAGTATTTCATCCTCATCACCAGCACGCAAGTCGCCCAATGTGGCGTCGACTGAAATAAGACTTGCACTTGACGGCCAAACTTCCCCAGATGCCATACATTCATTTCCATTTTTTCCAAATAGATCATGTTGCAATCTCCTATGATTTCCAAAAAGAGATATACGATGATCACGTTGGCAGAGGGGGAAATACAGATTCTGACCACTATCTTACCGGAGTCAAAATCAAATTCACACCAAAGGAAATACTGAAAGAAACCACCACTAATTCCCAAATTAGATTTGAAGAAAATCCAAGAATTAAAGATTATCGAATTATGGGAAAAAAACAACCTACAAACAACTGGAGAGATTCCCTGAAGAAAATTATACAGAAACTAAGTGAAGTGATCCCACTAAAGAAAAAATCCAAACACCTGAGGTGGAATTCAAATTGTGATAACGTAATAGAAGAGAGATAACGAGCCTTCTGAAACTACAACTGTGACAAATCAGAAACCACCCATGAGAAATTTTTCAAAGTCAGAAAATAAACAGCTAAAATACTTACATAAACTGAAAAAAATATCTTAATGAACAGCTAAACTCAACTGAAGAAGACTTTAGGAACAATAAAACAAACAACTTATACAAAACATATGCAAATCAAACCGAAGGATACACTCCATGAAACCTCTGTTTTAGGAAACATAATCGAAAATTGACACTAACTAACAAAGAAAATTGTCCAGAACTGGCCAAATTATTTCTCAAAACTTCTAAATTGCTCAAAACCAGCAAGAGATTCCCTACTTTACAAACAGAACACAGGAATAACACTTCACTACAACCAACGCAAGAACAAATTTACACCCACATTAGAAAGCTCAAAAATAATAAATCATTGGGAGAAGACGGAACGTAACTGAACTACTGAAGACAAAAATCATCCATGAAATATGGAAGACAGAAAATATTCCAGAGGATTGGAAATGTGCACTAACTCATCCATTGCACAAAAAGGGAGAGATCGAATGTAAACAACTACAGAGGCACTTCACTTTTGCCAATCATTTGCAAAATTTTATCCGCTTGTCTCCTGAAGAGCGCACAAGAACAACTGGAACATACCAAGCAGGCTTTCAACCTAATGCATTGTGCCTGAACAGAACTTTAATCTTAAAATTATTTTAAAAATTAAAGCAATCAGGTCGAAACCAATAGTTTGCACATTCATTTATTTTTAGAAAGTATACAATTTTATAGATAGATGATCTCTATGTAATACTCTAGAAGAACGTCGACTAGACACAAACTCTAAAACTGACTGAACAAACACTGACAGAAACCAAATCAAAAATTAAATTCATAGGTGAAATTTTGGAACCATTCTTAATTAAAACAGAAGACAAGGAAATGGAATCTCACCACTGTTACTCAAATTAGGTTTATGCGAAGTAATGAAAGAATGGAAAATGGTTCTAAAAAAGGAATCTAGACCCTCAAAGAATGTGTACAGAAGATTGGCCTCCAAATCTCCAGGAGAAGACAATCGTGTTCCAAGTTAGGTATTCCGAAACATAAAACAAATTATGGTGAAATCAACAGACTAACATTAAGTATCTCCATGAAATTAATAAACCCGAAATAGCACAAAAAAAAAAAAAAAAAAAAAAAAAAAAATATCTGATTGCAGAAAATCAAGAAAGCGTCCAGATTCGTTCCAAATTTGTATAACTCAGAAATGCCTGTCAAAAGGCACTAAAATCAGGTACAACAACACAGTAATCAAACCGACAGTCACACATGCAAGTGTAACACACGCAATGAATTGAAAACTAGGTTTACAAGAAATTAAGGAAGTAGTGAGAAAGATTATTTAAAAAATTCTGGGACCACAATACACACATGATGGATACAGACTGCAAACCACTGAGACAACAGAAAAATTATCAAACATCAAACCTGACAGCAGAAAGATACGAATGAAGTTCTATGGACACCTAGACAGATTACCTGGAAAAAGACTAACTAAACATCTACTGGACTATGTGACACCACTTACAGTGGTGGGGAATGTCCAATATAAAATTGGAGCCATGCATTTTAGTGCTGCTGCCAGACAGATTACCAAGCATAAAATTTTTATCAGAATAAATTAGCTTTTTGGATCATTTATTAAACCATAAGTGTGTTATACTTCCACAGCATGAACCAAACCTCCTTCGAAAGAAGTACAAACTTCGCCAAACAAACGGCACACAGCTCTGAATGTTAAATGCTGCTTGCGACTTCTAGATGTGACAGAACTCTCCTCCTAGATGTGACTGAACTTGCAGCCAGATTCTGTACAGTAGTTATTATAATATCTGTAACTTCTCAATCACTTTGATAATGACAAATGTACAATTTCTTGTCCACCCCTAGTAGCTAATCCTAGGTGTAAGCCAGAATAACTTGTTTGGAATTGTGAGCTCTCCAGCTGGATGTATTTTAATATTTTACTTCTATAAATAGACGACAGAGTAAGATTTAGTACATATGATAGCACAAAAAAAGCAATTGCTGATATATGAATTACCTGCCTTGTTACAAAGGGTCCGATCACATTATGGGGTGCAGAGATGTGTCCATGAAAGTAAAGAACACTAACTGTGATTGTAGTAGTAGGACAGCTTGACACTTAGCATGGAGTCAAAAGCGGTAAGAGGTATCTAAAGGCCAGCAACTGCAGCGTAATGCTCAGTGGCGTAGTTGACGGTATAGTATGCAACTGCATGGTGACTAGGTTTGTTTCATATCTGCCTTAATGCAATTATCTCTTTCTGCACACATTCCTCCATTAATTTGTTTCAGCAGCTATCACAAAATTAATAGAACAAACTGTTCACAGATCTTATGAAGATATTTTCAGCCCTCAGAATGGCTCGGCACTTATCCTGTTCAAGACCTACTAATTCTGTGACTGTTTGCAGTTTGCAAGGAAGAGAGATCAGTAATAAATCTTATTTGCTGCCACCTTCTCCCCACGTAGGTATTCCAGGGCCATCAAGGGTTCTTTGCACAGGGTCCCGTCAGTTTTCTCACATGGTTCATTTGATCTCTGCCCACGTTTTCAGCAGGGATTAGATGCGGTGCAGGGGATGGCCAATTGGAAAGAGAAAGCTCATTCTGTTCTGCAAACCACTGCTGCATCATAGCTGATAGGTTTATAAGGAACTTGTCTTGCACTGAACAAATTACACCTGCAGAATATAGTTGTCACACAGACTGGACCACAATATTATGTATTACACAGGTATACTAGGCAGCATCATGTGTACCATCTATCCTGTGAAGCATTCGAAGTTCACAGGAACACATCTAGCCACGAACTGCCTTAGACAAATGGCCACTGGATGTATTTGAGGTCAAAACAGGTAGACTGCAGCCTGCATATTCTAACTAAACCACCAATGACTGACCACAATGCTGATTCATCCGAAAATATCACATTCCACCAGTCATGACTGACACTTTCCTTGGCAAATGTTGATCGTTAGAGTTGATGGTCATCACAGAGCCTCTCCTTCAAAGTCCAGTACCCAAAACCAACTGCGTTCTCCAGAGTCTTGATAACAGTTTATCCATCGTCATCCAGAAACACTGTACAATGCCCTGGCCTCCAATGTCATCAAATTCCCTTCCTCCACAAGGGCAATGACGCAAGTACGAATAGCCCATTGATGGTGAGGCATTGCACATGAATAATGTGACTTGACCGAAAGTGATGTAATGCTGGCATCTGAACTCACTCTTATACTGTCACTGGCTATTAGAAAACGAATGGTGTGCTTGCAGTTCTGAATTGGCACAACACACTATTACTGTGTAATATCTGTGACTGTGTGATTAATTCTCGTGTTTTATGTCAAATACAGATAGTAAATTTATTCTTCAACCCAGTGTGGTGAAGCAAGCTCGGATATTTTTACTTCCCCTCTTGTTTTGCCATCTGCCTCCTTAAAATTTACTTTTCACTAATTACCATTAACATACATGAGTATAATCTGAGTTTTCATAAGAGAGAGAGAGAGAGAGATTGTCCCTCCGTTTTAAAGAATATACCACCAGGTCTAATTGTGTGCTTAATTTTATGTGTGTAATTGATTTTCTAATTTATTTTGACTATTATTAGCTAGTATCTTTCATTATAGGGTGAAATCAGTAATTGTTTCGTAAATTAAATTCTATTGTTGACTTATAAACAAATATAAATTCTGTACTAATTATAAACATTTGGAGAAACAGCTAATAGTATTCTTAAAAGATCTATTTGGATTTATTTGAAAACATCTTAGCAAAGCCAGCCCTTAATTAATTCCAAAGTAATTAACAGTTTTGTCAAAAGTATTCTTTGCGTAACAATATCTGTTAATTTCATCATTTAAACAAATAATTCAGCTTAACCCTTGAAGTAAGAGAAACTGTTAAAAGAGAAGGAAGTTTTTGATGTATTCAGTTAATTTAATGAGAAGTTTCAATTGCAATTTCTATAAATTAAACAATGAACAATCTATAGGTTCAGTGCCTATTATTGTGAGGATGTATAAGGGACAGATTTTTGGTCCCGAGACAAGTCAGTCCATGGCCAAGTTTCAGATGACGAACACGTATTGGTTACAACAGCAACAACAATGCGATTAACTTAACTATGTAATAAGTGTAATACAAACAAGTCATGTTTTAAACAATGACAGTGTCTGTTTAATATGTACCTTATTGTCCTGAAAAAACTGAACTATGTGGTTAGGTTTTTACTGCTTGTAGATGTTCAACAGTAAACTACTGTAGCAGCATATGAGTGTTTTCCTGCAATGAGGCTTATCGAAAGTTAAACATTAGTGCACTGGGCATATAACTGTAATATTCGGGGGTTGTGAACAATAAAAGTAAAGATCTGTGAAACGTAACTGTGCACTTGTTGGCTACATTATTTACAGTAGTCAGTGTTGAAATTACAAACCCCATTTTTCAGCCAGTGTAGCAATGCAGTACGTCGGCACCAAGGACAATCAACAAAGAAATAAAGCAGACGAACTTCACATCAGGAACGGCATTCTTAACCTGAAGTGATTTACAGCCAAAAATTCATTGCACCTTCTGTGGAAAATTAGCTGCACATCATCACAATGTGTTTCCTTGTAACACAATGGAGAGCTTCATAGACAACAAATTGCCGAGCCAGAATACTGTCTTTCTTACAGGGAAATAAATATGTGCATAAAACTGACAAGATCAGTTTCCTGTAATTTTTGAAATAGTATCTCCTCACCTGCATGTTCCCAATGTAAATAGAAAAATATGGCATGCAGCATTTCACTCATTTCATTACTGTACTGGGCTTAACTCTGGCTGAGATTTCCACAGGCCAATTTTTGTGCTGTCAAGTGTACAAGCTTATTTCAGCAAAGAATTCACTTGGTGCAAGAATCTTTTTTTTCGATCATTTGCTAGAACTCATATAACAGGTACTAAATGTACTACTACTGAATACGCCCAAAGGAAACATCTCCAACTTTTCACATGCTGCTGCAGATACCATACAAAACTACTGTACTGTTAAGCATTTACTTCCTTCATAGGCATTTTGAGCGTATATTAGGTAGAGTACATTTTAATGACTACACAATGTTGAAATACTTTGGCCTTGAGTACCGTTGACTAAACTTCTAATGCATTGATGACCACTTCAAATATTATCTTCTTGCAAGTAAAGGCTAATTTTTTTCTCTGTGGTATTATTGTTATCTCTCACCATATTTATCAAAACCACTCTCTCTCTTGCAGTCAGCTCAAGACCGAAAACCAACAGTAACAGATTAACAGCTGCTGCGGAAGATAGCCACGCAAACAAATTTAACATAATTGGCAAGTTTCTGCTTTCATAAAAATTTCACAACAAATTATTTTTTGTAATACTTCCTGTTAAATCATGCTTTGCTTTTTTCTTCTCCATATATGATATCACACTAGCACTTTTAGGTCTCTTTTTCCCAATTTCAGCCTCCCAGTGAACTTTCATGCTCTTGCAACATAAATTAATACTACAGAATATAATGCTATTGCTGCACATGCAAAATAGGTACTCATACGAATACACTGTATTCACTGCAAACACATTAAGAAACATCAAACACATTAAGAAATAACAGAATTTTCCTGAGGCAGTTAAGATTCACACAAAAGCTCAGAAACAAAGTAACTAACCACAACAAAAATGTGAACTCAAAAAGTCACAACTGAAACTTCATGAAACTATCATAATGATACATTTTAGTAGGTAACTTAAGTAATGTAACTTGCAAAAGTACCTCAATAAAACTTGTTGTGGTTCTTCATCCACACCAGGTTTCTCCAAATCTTGGAACGTTGCATCAATATTGTCTTTCCAGAGTTCCTCTAGCTTATTTATTTGCTGAGCTGTTATCTGTCTTGCACGCAACTGCTCTTGTTCCAGAGGGATCTTCACCAGCCATGTAAGGAAGCATCTGTCTGCAATCAGTGGTTTCCACTGTTCCTGGTCCCTGAATTATTAAATTTTTGCACTGAGTGAAATTTTCAAACATACCCAGACAAAATTTATTACACACATGGTAACTTGGCTGTGAAAATTGCAAAGAAAAAATATATAAAAAAATATACTTTTGTTTTTGCTTCTTAATATTTAAATGTTTAGAAGAATTTGTGAAGCAGTTGTTGGATTGGGTTGATTTGGCGAAGGAGACCAGACGGCGAGGTCATCGGTCCCATCGCATTAGGGAAGGAAGTCTGCCATGCCCTTTCAAAGGAACCATTCCGGCATTTGCCTGAAGCGATTTAGGGAAATCACGGAAAACCTAAATCAGGATGGCAGGACACAGGATTGAACCGTTGTCCTCCCGAATGAGAGTCCAGTGTGCTACCCACTGTGCCACCTTGCTCGGCAAAGCAGTTGTCACATCAGACATAATCCTTAGAAAATGAAAATGTTTTTAAAAAAAAATCTCTGCAAGTGAAAAACCGTAACTCCAGTTCTCTCTCTGTGCTAAAAACCAAATGGCCATTATACTACAGTACAGAGTAGTAGAAGTGACAGCTGGTAGAGGTTACTACTGGTCGCATGCATGTGTTTGGCTCCTGGTCGGAAGATGCTGGGAGCGGAAGCTTGCAATCGGCTCATTGCTTATACGTTAGAAAAGAAACAATCATGTAATGTATTAATGCATCACAGAAGTGACACAAAAGTTGATAGTGAGTCACTGCAAGGACCAAGTACATGTCACTTATTTCTGTAAATAATATCAACTATTTATTGTTACAGTGCACAAAACTGTTAGGTAGCTATGGCTGGCAATGAGCGCAAGCATTCCTGAGCGGCACAAAGTCAGCTAACTTCTACTGATTACAGAGGGGACAGTAAAAGTGTGCACCCAGTAATGTAACTGGCAGTATTGACCAACTAGGATCACGTTAATAACTTCAGTTCCTCTTCTTTCTTTGTTGTTGTTTCCTATTTTTTCCAGTATTCCCTCATTTTCTCTCCATGAAGTCTCTTCCTTTTTTCTGTCCATGTTGTACCCGAGTTTTTATTTCTTCTGCTTCGAAAGCCTTCCAAATTTAGTAATTTTTTTAAAACAGTTCCTTTCTGCTATTTCTGATTCTTTGATGTTTCTTTTTAGATCTTTCCTTACTTCTGTAATCCATGCTATTGTTGATTTCTTTTTCCAGAAATATAGGAGTATTTGTTTTGTTAGTCTATTTCCATCCATTCGGTAGAGGTGTCCGAAAAACGTTAATCTTCATTTGACCATTACTTCAGATATTTTTCTCTATAGTTTTGTAGATCTCCTCATTACTTCTTATGTTCCAACTATCTGCAGTTTGTATTGCACCCATTCTTTTTCTAATAATCCTTCTCTCCAGTACCTCTAGTTTGTCCATCTTATAGTTCATCGTTAGGCATTCAGATCCATATAAACATTCGGGTCGTACCGCTGTGGTGTAGTGTTTTAGTTTTGTTTTTCTAGATATTCATTTCTTATTGTAAATATTTTTGGTCAAAACATATGCTCTTTCTATTTTGTTAATTCTTGCATCTACTGCAGAGTTTTCTAACCCAATCTGTTGTATAGTCTCTCCAAGATATTTAAATTTATTTACTCACTCTATTTTACCTATTTGTGTTTCTATGAATTTTGGTGCATTTTTTATATTTGCCATGCATTTTGTTTTTTCAGCTGAAGTTTTGAGGCCAGTTCTGTTTGCTATTTTTTTCCAGAAGGTTTATCTGAATAACTGCTTCTGTCAGGTTTTCTGAAAGTATTGCAAAATCATCCGCAAAAGCCAAGCAATTTACATGAATTCCACTACTTATTCCATCACTAATTAATTAATAAGAAATTAATAGCTGAGGCCCCCCCCCCAAAAAAGAAAAAGATGTGTCCTCACGCAAAGAGGAGTTTTAATGACTTAATACTTTGCACCTGATGGCATAAAAACGGTGATGTGCATTACGAAATGCTCCGCAGGGAGTCTCCGTATCAGCTGGCATTCATTACCAATGACAGACATCTTTCATTGACATTTTATCAAAAAATGCCGAACAAAACTGCATGATAACGCCTGCCTGTCCTCTGCTGATTTCACAAAAGAACCATCCAGGAGTTGAGTTTGTTTTGGAAGTCATCCCCAACTCTTATTATTCTTGTTTTCTGCCCCCCAAATGTTTACTCCCCTCCACAGCTTATGGAGCAACTATGAAGGAAATTCCTTTTGGGCAAAAATATCCTTCAAACTTAGCTTGAAAACATATTTAACTATGAACCAGTATGTCTCCACAGGCATGGAATCTGTGAACTACCTGAACATTATCAGATAATGTGAGAGAATACATTGCCGATGACAGATTTCTCTCTCATATTTCCTGTAGTGTTCAATGTACTACCGAACTATGCAGTATATAAAATGAATTATATAAAAGTATATAAATGAATTACAACGTACAACAACCACCTTTTGACAAAAGGCAAACAATGGAAAATCCAGGATGGGATGTAACAATATTATGAAAAGAAAGTTTCTACTCACCATACAGAAGAGACAGTGAGTCGCAGGTAGGCGTAACAAGTAGTCTTGTGTGTGTGTGTGTGTGTGTGTGTGTGTGTGTGTGTGTGTGTGTGTTGTTGTTGTTGTTGTTGTTGGAGGCCTTAATGGCCAAAAGCTTTATTTATTTGTGACAGTCTTTGTGTTGTGCCTCTCTGCTACTCAGCATCTCCGCTATATGGTGAGTAGCAACTTTCCTTTTCATAATATTGTTATGATGAAAGTCTATGTTAACGCAACACAAGCGTGCCTAAATCAATACAAATTAATAATACATTAGATTCTTTGGACTTTGAAATGGTCTTCATTTAGTGTCATCCTCACGTTATGAAACTGTGGCAACTCAAACAGATGCACGAAGTAACCCAGTCAATGAATTGTTCAGTTCCACAACTTCAACTTCATAAAATTGTGTGTTTACAAAAACCAAAAATTATGGCAGCGGAAGCAAGGAAAGGCATTACGAATTTGCTGTATCATACACTTTACACCCTTACATTACAGGACACAAAGTAGTGAGAGTACTTATGCTGGAGAAGTTTTCGCAAGTTTTTGTTACTGATATTTTATCTGGCTTTTTGTACCTCTGTCACAGAATAAGCAGACAGCTGGGGCTTCATTAGAACTGGCAGCAAATGTAGCCTTTCCTTTACATCTCAATACTGTTGCCTCAGTGCTAGCAACCAACTGCAGCATTCATATCTACCTTATTGTTCCACTGGTGGCTAATACGGGTAAATCACAGTGTAAAATATGAGTTTAGGTACAGTTTCTGTGTGGAGCACCTTTCCTGATCGGACACCATAATTTTAATGACTTGGTTTCACCCCTTAAGTGAAAATCACTCAGCCCATTCGAAGGAAATGACTAGACATTGAATATTCGTACTTGCCTTAAGCATTTACCTTCAAAGCAACAGCAAGACCTCCAATCAGAAAAGCTGATAAGAAGCAGCCAGTAATATAGGTTAAGTCGACAACCATTTCCGATGATGTATCATGGTAGTAACAAAGTAGTTTATGTCTGAGCATGTTACACAGCTGCTTTGTGAGCAATGTGAACTATAGTTACCAGAAAGCTATAAATGCATGGCCTTTGAAAGTCCAGGATGGTTTATTGTTGTTTCAGGCGCTGGTTCCACTGAGTTAAACCAAAATATAAGACAACTTTCATGACAGCAGAATGGTGATGCCTATTTGTTGGGTTACGAGAATGTCTTTCTTTTGGTAAACCTCTATACTTACGACAAAGCTCAAGAAATACAGAGAATGCCTTGAGGCATATTATACTGAGAGGCTCCTGGTAACCTCAGTTCCATATCTTGCGGAGAAAGTCACAGATCACTGTACTGGGAACATGAAACTATTTAGAGGCTTCATTTATGAGCCTATAGCAATTGGTATGCAGAGGACTAATTTGCACCAGCTCAGTTTTCAATCAGTGGTTGAGAAGTATTTCTCTTATCAATGGGTCAGGTTGTGGTTGTTTCAATGAATTTAACAAGCTAGAAACCTATGTGGTACATATGATAGATGTCTCCATTTGTATCCAGGCATTAAAAATGAAATACAACTTTCGATTCCTGGCCTGGAGTTGATGTGAGGGTTTCCTGTAAGGTCACAATACTTACAAACAAGACTGCAGCACATTAATTTAGTAGCTTTTAGGTGCCTAGGGAACTAGATTGAAGCAAACACCATCATTGCAACAAGATGACGAACAGTAGCTAAAACAATGATTGGGAAAAATGCATATATCTTCAAGAATTTCAAGAGCCGCTGGGAATTTTAAGAATTGGGGTGTCCATGAATGTCCTCCTCCACGAGTCAAGATGGGTCATAGAGACCAAAGGGATACAGCACTTTGTGAGTAATTTTGGTAGCACAGTACTTTCTGTGGTGTCAGCCGAAGAGCAATGTGCCAAAGTAACATTGGTACCTTGCAACCCAACATCAGAAAAAGATATTCACTACAAGCCGCATCAATGCACGAGCGAAACCCACGTAGCCACACCCCAAAACATTTCATAACACCTTCGCATCGGCTGTTCTACTTACAGCCAAGCACAGTAATGCTCAGCCCTGTCTGCAATCATCTAGTAAGATGACAGTATGATCTTCTGGAATAGCAGCAGTGTGATTGAACATATTAGGAAGAAACCAACAAGAAAGTTAGTGTTAAATGTACTCTGACTGAGACACTTTTATTTTGTTTATATCAAGTGAACATTAGTTCAGAGATAGTATGAATACTCATCAGATTCCTGTGGAAATGTGCTGTAAAAAGTGAAGGAGAAAGAACAAATAAAAATGCAGGCGAAAGGGCATAAAAATGTCTAAAAACTGAGATTGACAGGAAATGTAACACTGCGTCACAGGAATGGCTAGAGGACAAATGTCAGGATTTGGAAGCACATTTCATTAGGGGGGAAAAACAGATATCGAGTGCACAAAAATTAAAGAGGCATTTGGGGGAAAGAGAAGCAGCTGTATGAATATCGAAGCCACAGATGGAAAACCACTCTTAAGCAAAGAAGGGAGAGTTGAACGGTGAAAGACGTATATAAAGGGTCTGTACAAGGTATATGAACTTGAGTGCAATATTATAGAAATGCAAGAGGATGTAAGGGAAGAGGAGATGGGAGGTATGATGCTGTGAGAAGAATTTCACAGAGTGCTGAAAGACGTAAGTCAAAACAAGGCCCTGGAAATAGCATTCCACCAGAACACCTGATAGCCTTGGGAAAGCCAGCCATGATGACACTCTGCTATCTGGTCTGCGTGAAGTACTAAACAGGTGAAATACCTTAGACTTCAAGAAGAATGTTACAATTCCAAGGAATGCAGTTGCTGACAGGTGTGAAAATTACTGAATTATCAGCTTTTTAAGTCATCACTGAAAAATACTAACACAAATTTTAAAAAAAGCCGAACTCGGGGAAGATCAGTTTGGATTCTGCAGAAATGTATGAGCATGTGAAGCAATACTGAACCTCTGACTTCTCTTAGAAGATATGTTAACGAAAGGCAAATCTAAACTTTTTTTTTTGCATTTACAGACTCTGAGAAAGCTTTTGACGATGTTGACTGAAATACTCTCTTTGAAATTTTAAAGGTAGTAGGGGTAAAATACCGAAAGTGAAACACTATTCATAACTTGTACACAAGTCAGATAGCAGTAATAAATGTTGACAAGCAGAGAAGGGTTGTAGCCTGTCCCTGATTTTATTCAATCTGTACACTGAGCAAGCAGTAAAGGATGTCAAAGAAAAATCTGGAGTATGAATTGAAGTTCAGGGAAAAGAAGAAAAAAAAAACTTTTGAGGTTTTCTGATGACATTGTAATTCTGTAAGAGACAGAGAAGGACTTGGAAGAGTAGTTGAACGGAATGGAGTGGGTCTTGAAAAGAGGATAAAATATGGCCATCAACAAAAGCAAAAAGTGGATAATGGAATGTAGTTGAATTAAACCAGGTGATGCTAAGGGGAATCAAGATTAGGAAAAAGAGGTACCAAAAATAGTAGACGAGTTTTGCTATTTGAGCACCAAATAACTGATGATGGCCGAAGCAGAGAGGATATAAAATGTAGACTGGCAATGGCTAGAAAAGAATTTCAGAAGCAGATAAATTTGTGAACACTGAACACAGATTTAAGTATTAGAAAGTCTTTTCTGAAGGTATTTGTCTAGGGTGTTGCCACATGTGGAAGGTATTTGTCTAGGGTGTTGCCACATGTGGAAGTGAAACATGGACGATAAACAGTTTAGATGAAAAGAGAATAGAACCTTTTGAAATGTGGTGGTACGGAACAATGCTGAAGATTAGATGGGTGGATCATGTAACTAATGAGGTGATCCTGAAAAGAATTGTGGAGAAAAATGAAAAATTTGTGGAACCAACCTGACTAGAAGAAGGGATCTGTTGTTATGACACATTCTGAGGCATCAAGGAATCCTATTTAGTACTGAAGGGAAAGGGGGGAGGGGTGTAAGATCACACAAGGGAGAACAAGAGATTAGTTATTCGAAAGTGAAGAGGCTTGCACGGGATAGAGTAGCATTGTCTTCAGACTGAAGACCACAACAACTACAAAACGCTATTCTTCTTATCTATGTTTAAATGAAGTGAACTAATATTTTGTGTTATAATAACCACTTTATCTCCTCCCAGAGGAAACCAATGGGACCACAATTGTATCAAAGAGTATATTTTCATCCAGTACAACACTTTCGCAACACAAATGTTTGGAGTGCATGAAGACTACAGAAAGTACAGGCTATTTCTATATGCAGGTGTTTAGTTTCATAACCAGTTTCAGACTTCTGAATGCGAGTTATTATTACTAAACAGAGGAGGGTTGCAGCCTCCAAAACTGATAAATAACCGGCAGTTTTGGTCTTAAAAGTAGCTTACATGGAGACTTTGAAGATATTTATGTTATTAATCAAAGGGAGCCTTGTAGGGCAAATAACTAACATTGGGAGTTAACTATCATTATGAAGCTAGTTAAATTACATGACTTCGTACGGGTAACTTGTTTCTTTTCTTTTACTGTTACTGTAGGACTTTTCGTTGATATGTCTGATAAGAACACATGGTGGTCGTTGGGGTTAAGTGGAGACTGGGAGAGATTTGTTTCTTATTCAATGGCAGAAATCGAACTTAAGTGAACATGTCAAATTGCTGCACAGCTGATAGTTATACCTCTCCTGAAAGGCAAGATGCAGTTGGTGATCCTTATCTACACTATTTAGTTATTATTGAACTATTGGATGTTGATCAGGGTCTGCCAATAACTTAAGCTCTATTGGCATAATTGAGAGTAGTGAAGTTGCATGCATTACTGCTCCGCATCTGTGGTGGTGACAACCACAATTGTGACCGCAATCTATCTAAGTCAGTCTCGAATATATTCCTACAACGGCATCTGTGATGCTTATTAGGATTAAGTTTGTCATTTAGGGGAAAAAGCATGGGAAAATGTATGGAAGCTACACATTGTTTTGGTGCACAAATATCTAATATGTTTCTCTCTTATATAATCTAAATCTGTTGCTTTAACAATTTATAACTCCTTAACGATTTTTTATCTGGGGATATTAATCATGAGGTTACCAGACTGCATGCATATTTATCAGTGTAATTTTTCACGATTCGGTCATCCTAGATTTTTTTAAGTTGAACACTAGCTGGTGAGCATTAATATCCAGGGAAAAATGAACACGCCCACCAGTCAACATGAAGAGGTAATTAAACCTTTTCAACAGTTTGTAACCTTTTCCAAAGATTTTAGATGTCTTAACATTTAATGGGTTGAAATTAAACAATTTCATTTATCCACTACTAATGGTGACACGCCATTCTGCAACATCTCTCTGCCAAAAGCGTTTAGCTACTACATGAAGGAAACAAAAAGAGGAACTGCATCTTAGTGTGATAATTTATGAGAGATCTACAATGAGCTTGGTAGTTGAGATGTGGGAGTGAGTGCAAACGGTGGTGTGGCATACTGTAAAACTTGAAACTTTAAACTTCCTGGCAGATTAAAACTGTGTGCTGGTCTGAGATTCAAATTCAGGATGTTTGTCTTTTTCAGGCACGTGCTCTGCTGACTGAACTACCCAAAGACAACTCACGACCTGTCCTCAAAGCTTTACTTCCACCACTATCGAACCACCTATCTTCCAACTGCCCAAGAAAGGGAAAAGTCTCAAGTTTGAGTCTTTGTCTGGCACATTGCTTTATCTTGTCAGGATGCTGATACTATCCATAAAATGTTGAGCAATTCTTTCATAGGCACAAATTAAATCTGGATAATAATCCAGCTAACAATGACCTTGTTAAAGTAGTGGTAGTTTATGCTCATGAATTAGCAGCATATCAATAGTCTCTGCAAATTCCACAACCATATGTCCATCTATGCAATTGCATTACATCTTGATAATTCTCATACGAATACATGACAGACTAGAGGTGTCGTTCATATGACATGATCAGGGGCTAAATTAGCTACACCTCTGACGAATGAGAGGCACTGAACGAGAAAGGAGCACCACATTCAGCTGCTGGATTGTTTCTGTCTTAAGCATACTTCCAAGTTGAAACATTTTTCAACATAGGCACATTTTTGCCTTTATTTACAAATCGTCAGCAGCTGCTGCATTGTAAACATTGTGAGTAGATGATACTTTTATTTCTTTCAGTATTTATAGACTGTATGACACTTTTACTTCATTTTCTTTGCCATTCTGAGCCAACTTTTTCGGCCGCTGTGTATAGTTTTCTTGCACAGTAGACTTCTTGATTTGAAATTATATCATGCAGTCTCTCTGTGGATGATCATTTCTGCAATTAATGCTATATTGCTTTTTCCATTTGTGTTTCTATGTTCTGGGGTAGTTCTAATGGTGGTGGTATTACAAAAAAATCTTTCTTATAATTATGTTTGTAGGATGTGTTGTTGACTAATAAGGTTTACAATATAACCACTTGCTATGATTCAAAACTGTGAATCATCTATGAATGGGCTTTCAGTCTTCAGTACCGTTACACAGAAAAACAAAAACAATTGTGACAGTTATTGACTTATGATGTTTAGTTTGCTGTCACTGCATGTATTATTAGTAACTACATTCTTGTCCTTAACCGGAAGTACAGAAATGGGAATAAAACTCATTGGCTTATACTTTGGTATTCTGGCTTTATCCGAGCCTGTTCAAGAAACACATTAACTGTGGAAATAGGTGTTTCCTGTTGGTAGGATAACAAAAATGGCAACAACACAGAATATGTTTGGTAACTCTGTCACCATTGATTCATTTCCTGGGCAACATGGAATTATACTGCTAAATTCACTTGACATTTTCATATCATTTTGACTGAATACTCTCAGCAATTTTCACTTAAAAGTATGACATCCAAATGGTTTGTAGTTCATGTGAGTCATTCTACTCAGAAACTGTGACTCATATTTTATGTTGCAATTTATCTGTCCTAAGTACCAATGGGGTCATAAGGGAGAGATGAATGCCGCAATTGTTCACTCGCTCTAAGGTAATGGAGCCGAACTGTAATATGAAGGATTCATTGGCTCTTAGTTGGAAGGCCAACTTCCTACTTATTATGTAACAGACCTACAAACAGCCAGACCAAAACTCTGCAAGGAAATCTTAAGTAAGCTCCACCACAATAAGCCTTCTTTCTACTTTCAGTACCTCGTAGTATAAGAACAAAAAACTGTATGATACTGCATACTTGATAATGCTTTTTTCTGCTTCTGCCATCATAACTTTTGGTTTATGTGCAAAAACAATTTTATTTGTTTATTGCTGGAACTGAATATTTTATTAACAGATTTTCTTTATGCATCTACAACAACTGTCACAGTTCCATTATACTTAAGTATGACACAGGGCAGAACACAGAGAGAATTTTGGAGTCCACGGTGCTTAATTTGTGTTTATTTAGGCGCACTTGTGTCACAGATGAATGAACGAATGAATGAATGGTTGGTTGGTTTGGAGAGAAAAAGACCAAACTACAGGGTCAAAAAGTCCCTTTTTCCACATTCAAATGGGTCACAAAGTAAAACCACTCCCCAAATGACTCCGGGAAGGTAAGAAAGGCGGAAAACTGGGAACCACACAGAGAGAAAACGAAAGAAGCAAGACAAAAGAAGAAAAAACGCACTAAAAGGGAAAAAGCAGCAGAAGGTATTAAAACAATATAGCAGATGGATTATGATGGCTGACCGCACGAAAAGATGAGCCAGCCACTCTGCAATACACTAAAATCTCCAGCATAAAAGGCAAGATCAGAGAAACATAGATAGAGAAAAGACGAACACCAAGCAAACTAACAGCTAAGAAAGAGTGAGAAAGAGTTAAAAGGGAGTGAGGGTGAAGGCCTAGGAGAGAACGCCAGATGCTCACCCATAGTTTGTGTGATAAACCCCCCCCCCCCACAAATAAAACTGGATCAGCCATTGAGGCACTGTCTCCTAATACAGTAGGCAGTGTGGTGGAAAGCTTAAACGTCCACCTAAGAGTGGCTAAAATTGGGAATCCAACAAGATTTGGGCAACAGTCAAGTGGGAACCACAGCGATACTCACAACAGAGGAGGCGACCATGAGTCAGCCAAGTGTGGCTGATGTGGAGCCGGCACAAGGCAACAGAAGCCATGCAAGTGGCTCACATGGAGGACCTCCACACATTCGTTGTCTCCTTGCTAACATGTACTTTATTTAGTGTCCTTAGGATGCACCATTCAGTACTCCAGATTCCAAAAACTTAAAGACTGATTGGAGATCAGTCTCAGGTGTGCCGATCTCCAGAGTTGGTTTACCGGTAGCCTGTTTGGCCAGCCTGTCAGCAAGTTTATTTCCCGGGATTCCGATATGTCCTGGGGTCCAAGTGAAGGCCACTCAATGTCACGGTTTTTTAGTGCAGAAACAGACTCCTGGATAGTCTGTTCCTGAAGGATGGTGAGGAAAGCACTGGTCAAGAGTGTTAAGGTTGCTTAAGGAGTCACTACAGAAGAGGAATGCTCACCTGTGCTCAAGAGCACGACAGATGGCTACCAACTCTGCGGTGAAAACACTGCAGCCATCCAGTAAGGAGGGCTGTTCAGTATCTCCAGCATGAGCATAAGTGAAGCCAACTAGACCATCGATCATCAAGCCATTATGTTACAGATACTTCATATATTATTAAAATATTAGTTTTGACATAAGGTTTTCATGGTAAAATGTAATTCATTTCTGTTATTTCAAAAGCGTTTCTCATTGGTTTACTGAACACCTACATTAGACATAATGGAAACTGATACAAATTTTCTCACATTAAAAACAGTCTATCAATGCACAGGTAGTTTACTGGATCGATGCTGGTAGAACCTACTTGTTCATCAAAGTTGAGTGTTGTCAAGCCAAATTTGAAAATCAAATTTAACTGAAACGGAATTTTCTTGATGGTTGTTCCATAAGAAGTGGGGAATGGAAAATGTTTGAGGGCAAAATATCTGAATAGTAAATGTGTGGCAGGTGACTTCCTGAACATTCTCCTGGATTGCTTTTTCCTGAAATCAGCAGTGTGCAGGCAGGTGTTATCACGAGGTGGTGACACTTGTTGTGCTCACACTGTGACTGAAAGGCATCTCAGTCATTGTCAGCCAATTCCAGGTAATGGAGGAGGAGGAGGAGGAGGAGGAGGAGGAGATTAGTATTTGACGTACCGTCGCCAGTGAGGTCATGAGGGACAGAGCACAAGCTCGGATTAGGGAAGGAAGGGGAAGGAAATCGGCCATGCCCATCTAAGGAACCATCTCAACATTTGCCTGAAGCCATTTTGGGAAACCACAGAACACCTAAGCCACGATAGCTGGATGTGGGTTTGAACTGTCATCATCCTGAATGAGAGTCCAGTGGGCCAACTAATGGACGCATCACTTGGAAGCAGTTCCTAGTGCACAACACACTTTTTATGCTATCAGATGCAAAACACTTGTCCACAATGTCCAAGGGCTCAACCACTGATTTCTTATTAAAAAGCTAGTACAAAGTCATTGCAAATCATCACCAGTAATACTACTGAACAGGAATGCTAAATGAGCAAGTACATGACATTCAACAATTAAATACAGTAATAGTCACCCCATTAATTTTTGTTGCTGACAGTACTTTATGGTCGACTTATGAACCTTGCCTACTGAATTTAAATGTTACACAAAGATTACATGGTCACAGTTCCTCACATGTCAATTAAGACTTCTTAAATATGGAAAATCATTCATGCTAGAAGATCTTTATTGAAACAAGAAAATCTTTTTCCAACCTAATTTGTTCTATTGCACTTGTCTCACACCTCATGATGAAAAATTTTTAAGCTGCCTCCATTTCCTTCACCACTCTCCTCTCCATTAAATCCAAAGCGAACAATTACGTCCCAAATGTTAAAACCCATTTCCTCTTGTGCCTTATTATAATGTTTAAACAACATTCGTATGATTCAAGCATGCAAAATACGGTACATAAATGATAGATGAGTACTGCAACTTCAAATAAAAAAAAAGAGACAATTTATAAATACATGTGACGTCACTGCACATTGTTCACTCCATTTACAGAAGTTATTTTGCGTAGAACTATAAACATTTTTATGCTAGCCATTTAGAAGGCATTAACATGCCTAAAGGCATGGGACTGATATCTGACTGGGAAGTAGGAACGTTTGACTCAATTTCATACGTCAATTTTTGACAGCCTGCAGCTGTCATTCATTATTTAAGTACTGAAATACTGCACTAGTCATGTATTTTTTCATACTTAGCATGATGCATTTCAAGAATTTTTTCTCATTTTCAAGCACAAACATGTATGCAAGTATTTTGTGTGGTGTTTCAATATGTGTTATTCTGCCTCTCTTGCACTGTCTTAGCCTTTTTCAGGTATCAGGTACATGGAAAACCATGCACACGCAAACTATCATTCACATTTTTTGTTTATGTAAAATCACAAAAAATACATACATAAATGCTTCACTTGACAACGAGAATAATTTCTTGAAACACATTTCGCTCAACATTAAACAAAAAGAACATGAAACCGGCGCCGAGTTTAAACTTAACAGTAAAAACATTTGAGCAACGTAAAGTGCGCTGCAAGTCGCCAAACACCAAAACACACTAAATATAATTCGGCAAAGGTGTCACAATGATCACTACAATCACGAAACTGCATTTTTGTAGTAGTATCTACTGCAAAATGTTTACCGGTTAAAATCCGCCAAGTTGAGTGCCCCGATATCAAGAAACTTAACCACGTAACATTTGTTAACACTACCGGACGGCCAACATGCCAGTGTCATTTTTTCTCCACAAACATTTTTTCATAACGCATAAATTACTGGAAAATTATGAATAAGCTGATGCAAAATGTGTGCAAATTAACACTGTGGACATAGGAAATTTCACGGTAAAGATAAATAATGTCAAACAGCAGGAAAATGTTAATTCCGGGAACGTAAATAATGACTTTTCTTTCCTCTCAGCTGTGCAATATACCAGCCTTAATTAGTAACGTAACCACAGTTCTTAAACACTGAATTTTTATGGGTGTAATTTTCAAATAATGATCACACTTTGAGATATTAAGTATTTTAAAATTTGTGATTTATAAAACTTAGTAAAAGCAGTTTCAATGTGGAATTCCCTTACATTTTATGAAACTCCTGAGATTTCCAATTTTTCTAGGTAAAATGTAATTCCCTGAGAATAAATATTTTCCATAAGAATGACAGCTATGTATCTATATAATGGAAGGAAACATTCCACGTGGGAAAAATTATATATAAAAACAAAGATGAGGTGACTTACCGAACAAAAGCGCTGGCAGGTCGATAGACACACAAACATACACACAAAATTCAAGCTTTCGCAACAAACTGTTGCCTCATCAGGAAAGAGGGAAGGAGAGGGGAAGACGAAAGGAAGTGGGTTTTAAGGGAGAGGGTAAGGAGTCTTTCCGCTCCCGGGATTGGAATGACTCCTTACCCTCTCCCTTAAAACCCACTTCCTTTCGTCTTCCCCTCTCCTTCCCTCTTTCCTGATGAGGCAACAGTTTGTTGCGAAAGCTTGAATTTTGTGTGTATGTTTGTGTTTGTTTGTGTGTCTATCGACCTGCCAGCGCTTTTGTTCGGTAAGTCACCTCATCTTTGTTTTTATATATAACAGCTATGTATCTGTTCTATATTGTTACTGCATCCTGGAATTTCCTTTGTTTAATTCAAATATTGGGAACGAACTGGTGTTTAATTGGTAGTGAAATATTTTTCAATTTCTGGTTGAAGAAATGAATGACGGTGGTAGAAGTCAACTGCCACAAATACCATCTAACATTTTGTACTTTTCCCACGAAGTGGCAGAAACGTGCCACAAGGTGGCTACACTTCCAACTACTGCTACTACTTACCAATCTAAATTGTTAAGTGCCAAATTAAGACAATGGTCACATTCAAAGATTGCTCACTCAGAATTAAATATAATGTTTTGTTTTGTTTTAGGCTGCAAAAGCAACAAGGGTCACAAGCGCCCCTGTCAGAACCGTAAAACAAAAGAAAAAAGGAAGGAAATTAAAAGTGACTACATGTTAAACACAAACGATGTAAGGAAACACAGCTAAAAACTGGTACTTGGAGGATTAAAGATGTGCAGAATTTGCTTTAAGAAGCCATTAATGTTCTATTTTACATGTGTGAAGAGTATAAACTATGTCAAAAATTTACTACAAGATTACTTTGAAAGGAAGGGGTTACATCGAAAGAGCTACAATTGCTGCATATGACTTCTCTGATATGAAATTTTCAGATAAATTCAGTACTTCAGAATGACACAACCAAAAAATAATAAATTTGCTTCATTTTATGTCATGAAATCGTGTGACAGGATTGCTGTTCAGTAATTACTTTGAGGAGGAGAAATTATTAATACTCCTGAAAGAAACATATTTAAGTAAATAAATCTATACTAGCTTAAGGAACAATTAGTTTCTTCCTTGCGAGTGGAGCATGCGGGACCATGTTGGGGAAAGGTAAAAAGGAACAGTAGGTCACTAACACTCCCAGGAAGAAAACGACCCACGTAATTTTAATAGGACAATGAGTAACATAATGCAAGCAGCTCTCCATACTAATCTATATCGCACAAGTCTCAACATCTTTGAATAAAGAATACATTAACTTTAGTCGTAACAACTGTAGTCAACCTTTGTTTCCCTCTGCAATTTTTAGCCCACTCCCCCCCCCCCCCAACCCCCTCCCTATCCCTCAATTACCAAATTAACTATTCCTTCATGTCTCAGGATATGTCCTGTCAATCAATCCCTTCTTTTCATCATGTTGGATTTGCTACCTCTTCATTAGTTACTTGATGTACTCATCTAGCCTTCAGCACTACTCTGTAAAATGACATTCAAAAACCTTTTAATTACTGTTTTGGAATTACTTTCATCACAACTACTTTATGTAAAATGACTGCAAACAAATACATGTCTCAAACTAAGTACCTCCACTGTTACTACTCCAAGGGAAACTCAAAGTACTGTTGAAGATGAATGACAAGTTAACACCATTTAACTGAAATCTCAATGAAAATGCACTTCATAGCAGATGCAGTACATAATGGAAACAATGAAACAGTAACCACATATTTTATTCATGGTGATTTGAGAACACTAGAACTGTATTTGGAAGTATCACTGAGGTAAGAAACTGCAACCAGCCAAACTATTTTTGAAGTAATAATTTATTTTTATTGTAAGCAGTTTTGGAGCTGTGTCCATTACTAGACAACAGTGATAATTTCCTTGCGGCAACTTCTATGTGGTCCAGAAAGGTAGCAAGCAAGAAAACTGGTCTGTATAACATAATCTACAAAATCATCATCTCCTCGGGATAAAAATGTAGAAATTTGTACAGGGAATCCTCTTTCATTTGATGATGGACTTAAATTTGACACTAGTTATAGAAAAGTAAATGATTATTTCGAACAGTGTGACTCACTGCGTATTTCTACATCTACATACATACTCTGCAATCCACCATACGGCACGTGGCGGAGGGTACCTCATACCACAACTAGCATCTTCTCTCCCTGTTCCACTCCCAAACAGAACGAGGGAAAAATTACTGTCTATATGCCTCTGTATGAGCCCAAATCTCTCTCATCTTACCTTTGTGGCCTTCCCGCGAAATGTAAGTTGGCGGCAGTAAAATTGTACTGCAGTCAGCCTCAAATGCTGGTTCTCTAAATTTCCTCTGTAGCGATTCACGAAAAGAACACCTCCGTTCCTCCAGAGATTCTCATCCAAGTTCCTGGAGCATTTCCATAACACTCGCGTGATGATCAAACCTACCAGTAACAAATCTAGCAGTCCGCCTCTGAATCGCTTCTACGTCCTCCCTCAATCCAACCTGATAGGGATCCCAAACACTCTAGCAGTACTCAAGAATAGGTCGTATTAGTGTTTTATAAGCGGTCTCCTTTACAGATGAACCACATCTTTCAAAATTCTACCAATGAACCAAAGACTACTATCCGCCTTCCCCACAACTGCCATTACAGGCTAGTCCCACTTCATATCGCATATTTAATCGACGTGACTGTGTCAAGCGCTACACTACTAATGGAGTATTCAAACATTACAGGATTCTTTTTCATATTCATCTGCATTAATTTACATTTATCTATATTTAGAGTTAGCTGCCATTCTTTACACAAATCACAAATCCTGTCCAAGTCATCTTGTATGCTCCTACAGTCACTCAATGACGACACCTTCCCATACACCACAGCATCATCAGCAAACTGCCGCACATTGCTATCCAACCTATCCAAAAGATCATTTATGTAGATAGAAAACAACAGCGGACCTACCACACTTCCCTGGGGCACTCCAGATGATACCCTCACCTCCGATGAACACTCATCATTGAGGACAACATACTGGGTTCTATTACTTAAGAAATCTTCGAGCCACCCATATACTTGGGAACCAATCCCATATGCTTGTACCTTAGTTAGGAGTCTGCAGTGCGGCACCGAGTCAAACGCTTTTCGGAAGTCAAGGAATATGGCATCCGACTGATACCCTTCATCCACGGTTCGCAAGATATCATGTGAAAAAAGGGCGAGTTGCGTTTCACAGGAGCAATGCTTTCTAAAGCCATGCTGATGCATGGACAGCAACTTCTCTGTCTCAAGGAAATTCATTATATTCAAACTGAGAATATGTTCGAGAATCCTGCAACAAACCAATGTTAAGGATATTGGTCTGTAATTTTGAGGATCCGTCCTTCTACCCTTCTTATATACAGGCGTCACCTGCGCTTTTTTCCAGTCGCTCGGGACTTTACATTGGGAACGAGACTCGCGATAAATGCAAGCTAATTAAGGAGCCAATGCAGTAGAGTACTCTCTGTAAAACCGAATTGGAATCCCATCAGGACCTGGTGATTTATTTATTTTCAACCCATTCAGCTGCTTCACAACCCCAGGGATGTCTATCACTATGTCCTCCATCCGGGAATCTGTACGAGACACAAACAGCGGTATGTTCGTACGATCCTCCTGCGTGAAAGATTTCTCAAATGCTAAATTTAAAAATTTCAGCTTTCGTTTTGCTGTCTTACATTGCCAGGCCAGACTGATCAGTGAGTGACTGGACGGAAGCTTTCGACCCACTTCCCGATTTTACATAAGACCAGAATTTCCTTGGGTTTTCAGCAAGATCTTTTGCTAAGGTATGACGGTGGTAGTAGTTGAATGCTTCGCACATTGCTCTTTTTACAGCAGAACGCATCTCTACTAACTTTTGCCTGTCCTCATTCTCCCGATCTTTCTTGTACCGCGAGTGCAACTGCCTTTGCTTCCTGAGCATTCTCCAAATTGCGCTTTTCCGTCCTTAACTCACTTTTTTGGCACATACTTGTCCAATGTGTGATTTACAATGTGTGTAAAATTTGCCCATAATTCTCCCACGTCCATTGTACCGGAAGTAAATGAAGTCTATTCATTTACTAAGTGGGATGCTAACAACTGCATATCTGCTCTTTCTAGTAAGAATACTCTCCTAGCCTTCTTGACCGACTTTTTAACTTTTCGTAACCATAGTCATAATGACAGCATCATGATCACTAATCCCTGTCTCAACACTGACACCGTCGATGAGGTCTGGTCTGTTCGTGGCTACCAGATCTGAAATATTTCCATTACGCGTTGGCTGTCGATTTAGCTGCTCAAGACAGTTTTCAGATAATGTGTTCAAAAGTAATTCACACGATGGCTTGTCTGTACCACCTGTAATGAATCCATAGACATCCCAGTCTATACTAGGTAGGCTGAAGTCGCCTCCGACTAATACAGCATGATCCAGGTACTTCTGCGATACAGAATGTAGACTCCCTTTGGAACCTGGTGGCCAGTAATAGCACCCCACAATTAACTTTATTTCCCCTAGCCCTGTTAAACGTACCCAGGTAACTTCACTATCACAATCTACTTCGATCTCAGTAGACACAATATTTTTGTCAACTGCAATGAAGACACCCCCTCCTACGGTGTCTAATCTGTCTTTCCGATACACATTCCAGCCCTCACTAAATATTTCAGAACTTCCTATCTCAGGGTTCAGCCAGGTCTCAGTCCCGAGAATAAATTGTGCGCCACACGCTTCCTGGAGGGCAGTAAATTCAGGAACTTTATTTCGAACACTATGAAAATTTACTGCTAATATCTTGATAGCTGAAGTGTCTTTACACTGAGCGCGTCCTGATTTCCCTGCCTGCTCGTCGACTGGTGAGTGTTCATCAGGACACCTCGCACTACTGCCTAGCCTAAAAAACCCCAATGTGCATGCCACAAGTACTCTGCTACCCGAGTAGCCGCTTCCTTTGTGTAGTGCACCCCTGACCTATCTAGGGGCGTCCTACAATTCCTCACACAATAGTGGAAGTCTAGAAATCTGCAGCCAAGACCATCACAGAGTTGATGCAGCCTCTGGTTGAGACTCTCCACTCGGCTCCAAACCAAAGGATCCCGATCCACTCTTGGAACGATGCTGCGAATAGAGAGCTCTGCTTGCACCCGCATGCGAGGCCAGCGGTCTTCGCCAAATCCACCAGCCGCCCGTATGAATTGAGGATCGCCTTAGAACCCAAGCGCCAGGCATCATTGGTGCCAACGTGAGCAACTACTTGCTGACGACTGCACCCCAAACGCTCGATAGCCCCAGGCAAGACCACCTCCACATCTTGGAGGAGCCCCCCCCCTCCCCCCCCAGCAGACAGACTGAGTGCACATTGGATTTCTTTCCAGCCCTGTACGCTACTTCCCTAAGGGGCTCCATCAGCTGCCTAACGCTGGAGCTCCCAATAACCAGCAAGCCTTCCCCCCCCCCCCCCTTCCGGGTGCCTGCTCGGGCCTTGCTGAAGGAGCGGCCACCTGCCCACTGACAGGACGAACAGGTGAGGCCAGCTGGACAGACTCCACATTGACACTCCGCCTCGAGTGATGCGAACGCGTTGCAGTCCGCCACTCACCCTGAGGTGAGGGCAGCCTCAACACGCCGGGTACACTAGAAGGTGCCTTGGCGGCACTCAGCGGACACATCAAGCGACACCTGGGGTGTCCAAGCAACGCGGCAGACCCTCCGCCGTCGCTCCACCTCGAGGCAGCAGCCTGAAGGCTGCTGACCGTGGCCAATAGCACGCTCAGCTGCTCGTGAACCGCGGCCAGTTCCTCCTGCGCCCGCACACACCCTGTCCATCCTACTGCTAATATCTAACGACTCCGCAAATTTATACTCTACAGCTATCAATAAGCAATATTCCTCCTCTCAAATACGAGAATATGCAAGGATTTTATGTAATTAAATATGCAAGCGCACAAACACTCGGAAAGAAATTAAGAAACAAACTATAAAATAAATATGAAAGCTAAATATGCGAGTCGCTACTGCACTGCTGCTGCACTGGTAGTTCACCACACATTAACTGCGAGTGTGAAATTATTGAGTCAATTATAAACTAGTTTCGAACTCTCCAAGAACCCTACATGAATAGCATTCCAACAAGCATTCTTCAAGAACTTCAACAAATTTTATACCAAACTTTACACTTATTCTGAGAGCAAACTTTCTATTAATTACACAAAAAGAAAAAAAGAGAGATGATTCTTTTCCATTAAACTACATTGAAAACAGCATTGCAAATTACAATAGCTTATTTGTCACGAACTTTATAGGCTGGACTACACAACTTTTCAACAGGTCAGCACACAATTCAACAGAGAATTAGACACATTCCAATTCTATGCGAAAGAAAGAAAGGGAAAGCAGCTATAATTACATTAGTATTCCAAAATCACAAAAACCATATAATATTCTCACCAATTCATGTCTTTGAGAGAATTCTGGGCAGCACACGGTTGTCGACAGAGCAAAACGACTACAGAATCAGCTTTAGCAGGTATGAAACCCAGTACAAACACATTTCTTACACCACATGAGTAGCATTCGAGAATCGTCTCTCCTAATGGTCCATCCTTATGTAGAGTCACTTCCTAAAACAAAACAAAAATATTCAGTTACATATAATTATGGTACTTACAGTAACCACGGAATACATGTCTCACAGAATTCTCTAATGAAAAAAATGCATTTTAGAGAATTTCCTCATCTATTATCAGTTGTCACTGTATGTTTACCGCTACTCCGCTTATCAGAAATTTAGTCCCACTCTGAGTGTTTTCGAAAGTACATACATCAGAAATGTTGTGCATTTGTCAATGAATGGTGATATTGCTTAGTTATATATAACTGAAATACTTCTGCTTACCTTATGTTTTGCACGCACAAGATGATTTATTATATGAGAACCAGATGTGTTTCCTCGTCCATTGCAAAACCATTTTTTGCATATGTTGCACATGACTACACAACTAGGGTCATGGATACCACAATATTTGCATGCGAATTCTGGAAGGTCCTACAATGGAAATGCATATAAGCATCATACAGAAATTTGTGACAAATGTGCACCAATTACACGATAGTAACAATACAATACTAAGCATTAAAGTAACATCTTGAATGTTAAGATACATACTTCACCACAGATTATCTCAAAAAACAGACACAAGAAGCAAACATCACTCAAATTTGACAAGAACAATATAATTTAAACTATGACATGTAGTAGTAAAAATACTGTTAAAATGCGGTGCTTATTCTATAAGGGGCGTTCAAAAAGAAACGAGCCGGAGGCATAATTACAGAAACCAGTACCTGTATGCGAGAAGTACTGATCCTGGTTGTTGAGACAATTGTCTCACTGTGACACAAGGTGGTGAATGGCTGTCTCTTAAAATTCCCGGGGTTATGATGTTAACCGGTTTCGCACGTACAGCTGGACGTCATCGTCCACATGAGTGCAAGAAAGGTTATGCTGACGTTCTTCTCTGACCAAGATGACCCCCTTCTAATTCACTTCCTGCCGCATGGAGCAGTGAATGCCCAGTGTTACTCGCAAACCTTGACCACCCTTCCCCAAGCGATCAAATCAAAATGACCAGGCAATCTCACCCATGGAGTCATTCTGCTCCATGACAATGCAAAGCCTCATATGGCCAACATAGTCACGGCACTCCTGCAGAAATTCAAATGGGAGGTTCTCGGCCACCCTCCATACAGTCGAACCTCTCTCCCTGTGATTATGTCATTTTTGGTTCCCTTAAAAAGGTTCTGAGGGGCAAACGATTCACCTCTGACGACGATGTCCAGCTGTATGTGCAGAACTGATTAACATCGCAGCCCCAGGAATTTTATGAGGCAGCTATTCACGGCCTTGTGTCATAATGGGACAAGTGTCTCAACAGCCAGGGTCAATACTTCTAACATATAGGTATTGGTTTCTGCAGTTACGCCTCTGGCATGTTTCTTTTTGAACACCCCTTCTACATACGGATGTGAAATGAACTTCAGTCATCAGCTTCTCAGCAAAATGTAAGATCTTCATTTCTCGTGTTCTACAACACACACACACACACACACACACACACACACACACACACACACACACAGAGAGAGAGAGAGAGAGAGAGAGAGAGAGAGAGAGAGAGAGAGAGAGAGTATTTCTTTACATGTATCTTATTTCTAGCTTTTCTTACATTATATTTTGTTATGTCAACTCAATTATATGTTTTTAGGGTTCAATGCCTCAATTTATAAAAGCAGAATCCTTGTAGGATCACTTTGTTGTCAGTCAGTATGCCTGTCTGTCTGTCTAACTGTTAAGAACCCTTTTCCTCAGGAAGGGGTTGACATATCAAGTTCAAATTTATGTTACATCTTATGGTCTATGCTCCCTTGTCAATCTACCATTTTCTAAGCTTCTCAGTCATGCTACGGAAAGATTTGATCATTTATGTCACGCATTTTGAAACTCGAGAACTCACTCAACAGCTTCCACAGTTGGTGGCATTTCGAATACAATAATTATGGGTATTGGGCCATGTCATTGCAACTACTATAGCAGCTAAGTTGTTGACATTTCAACACACTTTGTGTATTCCTCTTCAGTGGAGTTCACTGCTTTATACTGGCAAGTCTTAAAATTACATTAAAAGTATTTTTTTTCCTTTTTTATCTGTCTGTCTGTTAGTCTTAAAACACCCTCTCTTCTCTGGAACAGGTTGGATTATCAACTTCAAATTTATGTCCCCTTGGCGATGTAAAAAATGCAACCTTTGAAGTCAATGGAATCAGGAGGTTTGGTGATTTACACCACAAACATGTCAAACATAATGAGGTACCTTGAGCATTTGATACTGAACTCGCACTTTGTTCACAACATATTAAAAGCTTTGGATCAAGGCAGGCAGACGCAGCATTCCTCCCTTTGCAAGAAGCATTTGACTCTGTACCACACATACGCTTTTCATTAAAAGTGCAATCATATGGGGTATCAAGTGAAATCAGTTAATGGATTGAGGATTTTTTGGTAGTAAGGATGCACAATGTTATCTTAGATGGAGTCATCATCAGATGTAGAAGTGACTTTGTGTGTGCCCTGCAGACAATATTTACAGTAACCTCAGACTTTTTGTAGATGATGCAGCCATCTATAATGAAGTACTATCTGTAAGAAGCTTCACGGATGTTCAGTCTGATCTTGGCAAGATTTCAAAGTGGTGTAAAGATTGGCAACTCGCTTTAAATGCTCAAAACTTAAAGTTGTGCATTTCACAAAATGAAAAAAACATAGTACCCTATACTATACTATCAATGCATCATTGGTGGAGTCGGTTATTAAATTGTAATTATATAACAAAGAAATGTATTTTTGCCATCTTAATATCCAACTTTCATCATCTGTCAAATCATAATAGGTGAGCACTACTGCATACAAAAATAAAATGTTAAGTTGCAGTTTCGTAAGTAAATAAAAATGTTTTATTAAATCTCCCATCTCTACATATATTAACTTAAGTCCCTACTAGTCTGAGGAATTACTGCACAGATTTTGATATGGTCTTTGAACTCCCGGGATCAATATGTTGCCAGTATCGATACCGTTAACAGGCAAAAATCATTGAGATTCTAGGTGCCAGATGCTGTAACTTACCAAATGAGAAAGCGCTGGTAGATAGACACAATTAAAAACACACAAACACACACACACAAATTTGAAACTTTCGCAACCCAAGGTTGCTTCATCAGGAAAGAGGGAAGGAGAGCGAAAGACGAAAGGATGTGGGTTTTAAGGGAGAGGGTAAGGTGTCATTCCAGTCTCGGGATCAGAAAGACTAACCTTAGGGGGAATAAAGGACAGGTATACACTAGCGCGCACACACACACATATCCATCCACACATGTACATACGCAGGCAGACAGAACATCCAGTGCACTATTCCTACTTGCACTTCACCAAATTCTTTGAAAATATTTTTCAATGCTCTTCCAGCAAAAATGTATGTAGAAAGTTCTTATGGTAGCCTTCGTTAGCATTTGTACACGTTTTTAAACCTGGTTCCACATTTTATCTTACATCACAATGAAACAACTGTCCTACCAACCCAGATGTTTATTTTACAATTCCTTTTGCAAAGTCTTCGTGTTCCCGTCACATGGTTCAAAACTAGGAAAAATAAAAATTACAACAATGAATGTCCAGGATGGAACAACAATGACATGAAAAGTAAAAACTGTAATGTACCACAAAGATGAGGTTCAGTTGCAGACATGCAGAATGATAAGACAGCTAAACACAAATGGCCATTTTCTGAAACAGAAACACACACACACACACACACACACACACACACACACACACACAAATCTCCAACCAATGGGATGTGTCTGGGCACTGCGACTGCATTTGACGTTAGCAACAATTTGGGGTAGTTGGTGGGGATAAAGACGAGGCATGGAGTGGGGAGTGGGATGGATAGCAGTGTAGGGGTGGGGGAAAGGTGGTGTGCTCCCAGTGAAAGGGTGGAGGGACATGGTGGGAACAGGGCAGAGCTGCTAGGTGCTGTGTCAGGACCTAAAGTATTCCTACCCACTGTCCTCCCAGCCTCCCACAATAGCATTCCACTGTCCTCCCCAGCCCCTACCATAGAGGCATTATGCTGCACACAGAACCTACACAATATCACTGTCCATCCCTATTCCCAACCACCTGCCAGATGACTCATACCCTGCAATAGACCTCAGTGGAAGACCTGTCCCAAACATCGTCCCACCACCACCACCACCACCACCACCCGCTGCCAAACCTGTCACAGGCAATTCCCATGATCTACAAGTTAAGCCATCACTACAGTTCTGCTTTCTGTGTGGCCATCACAACTAACAAGCTGTCTGTCTGCATGATTGGCCACTGTCAAATTGTGCCCAAGAGACAGCTGATATACCCAGTTGCTGAACATGCTGTCCAATACATTGTGCTTCAATTCAATGTCTGCTTCACAGTCTATGCCAACACCAGCTTTTCCAAATTAAGCAGGTACAAACTCTCCCTACATGTTTTTCATTCCATAAACCCCCCCTCCCCAGCCTAAACACCTGCTAGTTCCTGTACTCCACCAACCTATCCTCTTCACTGCTCCCGCTCTGGCACTACACTTTTCTGCCAATACACGCACTAGTCTATCCTGCCCTCTCTACTTTTCTGCTCTCCCTCTTCCACTCCCCCCCCCCCCCCTCCTCCCAGGACAGCCTTGCGGCTCTGCTTATAGCAGCAATATCACGTCCCCACCAAGTCTCTGCATGCCCTTTGCCTCACCCCTATGCTGCTCACCCTCCCCTCCCAAACTCATGCCCCTTGCTTTCCCCCCATCAGCCACCCCAGATTGTTGCTCACATCACACTAAGATGCAGACCACGGTTGGGTCACAATGCCGGAGACATGCTACCAGTGTACGTGTGTGTGCGTGTCCCACATAGGCCTTTTGGATGAAAGCTTAAATGTTTAGCAGGTTTTCAAGAGAACATCTCACATTTAAGGATATTCCTACATCAATCTAAATGTCACAAGGACAATGTCTAGCATTACCAAGACAAGGACAGTGCAAAAATGAAAGATCCTCAAGTCATATCAACATCTTTTGCATGAAACTACTCTTATGTCCTGTCTGTAACATAGTAATGTTCAGTTTTCCTGTAGAAGTGGACTAAGGAAATGGCTCACATTATAGTGGGGTTGTGTTGAACCATCACATTGACCAACTTGGTACATCCACAGAAGATCATCACTAGGTCTCGTGTCATGACGACTTGTAGAGTTCATAAAAAATTTCTCTTAAACACTGTTGTTGTTGTTGTTGTTGTCGTCTTCAGTCCTGAGACTGGTATGATGCAGCTCTCCATGCTACTCTATCCTGTGCAAGCTTCTTCATCTCCCAGTACCTACTGCAGCCTACATCCTGCCGAATCTGCTTAGTGTATTCATCTCTTGGTCTCCCTCTATGATTTTTACCCTCCACGCTGCCCTCCCACACTAAATTGGTGATCCCTCGATGTCTCAGAACATGTCCTACCAACCGATCCCTTCTTCTAGTCAAGTTGTGCCACAAGCTCCTCTTCTCCCCAATTCTATTCAACACCTCCTCATTAGTTATGTGATCTACCTATTTAATCTTCAGCATTCTTCTGTAGCACCACATTTCGAAAGCTTCTATTCTCCTCTCGTCTAAACTATTTATCGTCCACGTTTCACTTCCATACATGGCCACACTCCATACAGATACTTTCAGAAACGACTTCCTGACATTTAAATCTATACTCAATGTTAACAAATTTTTCTTCTTCAGAAATACTTTCCTTGCCATTGCCAGTCTATATTTTATATCCTCTCTACTTCGACCATCATCAGTTATTTGGCTCCCCAAATAGCAAAACTCCTTTACTACTTTAAGTGTCTCATTTCCTAATCTAATCCCCTCAGCATCACCCGATTTAATTTGACTACATTCCATTATAATTGTTTTGCTTTTGTTGATGTTCATCTTATATCCTCCTTTCAAGACACTATCCATTCCGTTCAACTGCTCTTCCAAGTCTTTTGCTATGTCTGACAGAATTACAATGTCATCGGCGAACCTCAAAGTTTTTATTTCTTCTCCATGGATTTTAATACCTACTACGAACTTTTCTTTTGTTTCCTTTATTGGTTGCTCAATATACAGATTGAATAACATCGGGGATAGGCTGCAACCCTGTCTCACTCCCTTCCCAACCACTGCTTCCCTTTCATGTCCCTCGACTCAAACTGCCATCTGGTTTATGTACAAATTGTAAATAACCTTTCACTCCCTGTATTTTACCCCTGCCACTTTCAGAATTTGAAAGAGAGTATTCCAATCAACATTGTCAAAAGCTTTCTCTAAGTCTACAAATGCTAGAAATGTAGGTTTGCCTTTCATTAATCTATTTTCTAAGATAAGTCGTAGGGTCAGTACTGCCTCACGTGTTCCAACATTTCTGCGGAATCCAAACTGATCTTCCCCGAGGTTGGCTTCTACCGGTTTTTCCATTCGTCTGTAAAGAATTCGCGTAAGTATTTTGCAGCTGTGACTTATTAAACTGATAGTTCGGTAATTTTCACATCTGTCAACACCTGTTTTCCTTGGGATTGGAATTATTATTTCTTCTTGAAGTCTGAGGGTATTTCGCCTGTCTCATACATCTTGCTCACCAGATGGTAGAGTTTTGTCAGGACTGGCTCTCCCAAAGCTGCCAGTAGCTCTAATGGAATGTTGTCTACTCCCGGGGCCTTTTTTCGATTCAGGTCTTTCAGTGCTCTGTCAAATTTTTCACGCAGTATCATATCTCCCATTTCATCTTTATCTTCATCCTCTTCCAATTCCATAATATTGTCCTTAAGTACATCGCCCTTGTATAGTCCCTCTATATACTCCTTCCACCTTTCTGCTTTACCTTCTTTGCTTAGAACTGGGTTTCCATCAAAGATCTGGATATTCAATGGAAAACTTACTGTCAGACACCAGGTGAGCATCAAAGAAACTGTTTCACCAAATAGTTTTACCACTGTCAATGAAAAAACAGCTGAGCCTAAAATTTATGAAAAGGATCCAATGTGAACATAAATGCAATATTAACAGTATAAACGAAGAATTCATGGTAGAAATGCTACTGTCAAATCTGTTATAAATCTTACACACAAACAACAGGCTTCAATGGTGCAAGGAACACAGCCTACACTACAGAGAAATGGAAAGGTATTACTGTAACACTAGTCTCAACCCCACGTCATCTTGCGACCACGATATGACACTCATCATCATCATCATCATCATCATCATCATCATCATCATTTTCTTCTTCTTCTTCTTCTTCTCCCATGAACTATGAAGTACTGATGGACGTTCTGTGACCGTTTTGGCAGCCTCATTTCGTTTTCTGTTTGTCTTAAAGACACAAAAAGGAAACATAACTGGTAATGCCTAGGAGACTGTTTTAGATAACCATATTCATTCAATGATGCAGGACTTGTTCGCAGAAAAGAATTGGACTAGCCAAGGTTTTTATGTCATTTCAACATCAAAGATTCACTTGAGGAGCATTATTTTGAAATAGCATGCCTTTGTTTGTCAGCCTCTATAAACAGAAGATATTAATATAATTAATCTATTGTAATCTCTGTTGGAAAGACTACAGTTCTTTACCTGCCTCCAGGAATTTGATCAGTTTATTTGTGAAAGACAGTATGAATTCCTAATAATCATGATACACAAAGTGCAAACATTTCATTGGAGATGACAAATGATTTTGCATGTCAAAGCAAAGGTGCCCCTAGAAGTAGTACACATGGTTTCATTTTATTTGCCAAATTCGTCTACTTCAGCATGTGTCAAATTACCAACAAACAAACATTTTTACTTTTCCATAATTATTAATTTGTCCTATATTGTACACAGCTTTGAAGCTAGAAAACTGTTGTTCTGACTACCTCATATTCAAGCCAAGAATCTTGGGACAAGACCTACGTAGCGATGACCAAAGCTTCAAAACTCTAACATATTATTGTGAAAGTACAACAATAACGTAAGGACCTGAATGGAACAATATGTAAAGTGAGGAAAAGGCAACCACTCACCTGTAGCAAATTGATGAGTGGAGCATAGACGCACAATGGAAAACCGCATTCACAAGCTTACAAGCTGCTACAACAAACACGTGCACACACACAAATGAGTGCAGCCACACTATAGTCTATTCAAAATAACTTTAGTATTGACAGCTGTGCCAAAAGCGGTAGGGAGAAGGCCGTGCCGGAGGCATGGCTTGGATTCAGCCAATCCCGTGATGGCTGTAGCCGCAGCCCAGTGGACACGAGCACCCTGAGTTGCCAAATCTCAGTCCACAACACTGCTGCTTGTGCCGCGATTTAGTTGCAGTGAGTGAGTCTGTGCGATCACTCCGCGTTATCTTTTTTTTTTTTTGTTGCAGTTTAGGAATTACCATATTGTTTCTGTGACAGTTATTTGTTGTGTCTTATTTAACATGTCAGAAGAAAGTACATCGATAGTTAGAAGTGGATAAGTTCAATGCCCTTCTCGTGAACAGGGAATTGCTTTACGAGGACAGTGTAGAGAAATGGTTTGTTCCTTAAGAGCTTACTTTGAGAGTGAAAAACTTAATGGTGGCCCACTACTCTACGTTAGCAAGGTAGTAGATAAAATGGCAGCAGCTCTAAATATCAACAAAAACTCTGTTGTAAAAATTGGGAAGGGGGGGGGGGGGGGCGGGGGAACACGTTCTATGGATAAGCGTGTTACAAATTTAGATTCATTTGCAGAGGATGCAATTCGTTGCCATGTTTACATTTATTATTGCAGAAAGGAACATCCGACACTCTCAAAGTAATTGGTGACACTTAAAGAATCAGGACTTTTTCAGGGCAGTACACATCGTTATTCAGTTTTGTACAATGTAGGATTTCACTACAGACAATTTTGCGGCTGTAAGCTACTGATGGAAAGGGAGGATATTGCTGCATGGCGATGCCAATTTTTAAGACAAATATGTAGCATAAATGTTAATGAAGTGGTTTGGCTCGAAGAAATGTGGGTTAATTCTGGTCAGTAGTTAAGCAGGGGCAGACAGACAACATGATTAAAGGAACAATGCAGATGCCGTCTGGTAAGGAGGCAGATTGACTCTACTGCACGCAGGCACCTCAGAAGGTTTCATACCAAACTGTCTCCTTCTCTTTCAATCTAAGAAGACAGGAGATTATCATGAAGATATGAACCACATTACATTCACAAAAGTGGTTTGTAGAAGCTCTAATACCCAATCTAGATAAACCGTCAAGAACTGTTTTAGACAATGCTCCGTATCATTCGGTTGTTGTTGACAAAGCACCTACCATCGGAAAGCGAAAGGAGGAAATGACTAATTGGCTTGAGCATCATAATGTAAATGCGTCTGATGACTTTAAGAAGGTCGAGCTTATGTAAAAAAATGAATTTCCATAAACCGCAATTTCCAAAATATGAAATCAACGAACTGGGAAAAAAAATATGGGCATACTATTGTCAGGCTGCCACAGTACCACTGCCACTTCAATCCTATAGAGTTGATATGGGCCCAAATTAAAGGTTACCAAAAATTTACGCTCTCCACAGTAGAACCACACACTAAAGAAGCTATTACTCACGTTACCTCAGAAGACTGGAAGAAAGCTGTCAAACAAACACACAACATTATGGAAAGAGCATGGCAGGATGAAGGTGCTTTGGAGACTTCAGTGGAAGAGATGATTATCTCTTTAAATGACAATAGTGACAGCAAAACTTCGTGTCTGTAATAGCGACAAGAGTGATGTCAGTGGAGTTTTACCATTATCCACACAGAGATGCAGCACAAACGGATTCAGCTACACGTTTGAAGTGCGCAGTTTGCACTTTTAAGTACTGGCATATCAAAATTAATTCACACTAAGTTTTGAAATTTTAATATGGCGGCATTATCAAATATTAATTCCAAAGAAAGTACATTTCTATAATTCAGTCTGTGCATACATATTACAGTATACGAAATGATGTCTGCAATACACTGGCCGTTTTTGTATTGCTTTTGATTCTCAGAACAGATGTTGCCCAATTTAAGATACCAAACAAGCATTATTTTATTTTTTGTTGTGTTGGAAATAAGGGCGCATATCAGAAATATATCAGGTCTGTTGCCTATCGCTACTGTACGCGAGCAGACGATTGCGCCTCATTATTTACAGTCCTGCATCTCGCGTTAGAGATCTTCGACACAGCTAAGGTTTGAAACAGATGAAAATTTGATGTTTTCTTCACATTTCATTCGCATAAATTGTACACCAAACTTCAATAGCAAAAAACTTTCTCTCATGTCGAAAATTTGAAAATGTCGTTGGAAAGTTGTTTCTTAAAAACTGTCGTTTTATAGTCTACACTAAAAAAAACCTATTTCACAACAAATTACAGTCGGCTCCACAATTAAAGATGCAATAGTTACCGTGTGTGAGCGAGTTGAATGAAACATGAGATTATGCGCGAGTTCCGTGCGGGACTTGGAAACTCTGTTCCACACTGTCAATCCTAAAGTAATTCTGAATGCACTATAGCTTACATTTAGGTATCTGTGTAGTCGTGTGTGCAAAAATGTGCATTTCCTATCACAAGAGGAGCCAGAGAGCTCGAAAGTTAGTGAGTACTGTTTGATTCCTGAAATTTTACCGGTGTAAAGGGTAGTCCACAAAGTTTCAGTGCAGCTGGATAACGTCGACTTCTCTACACAATATGTCGGATGACAACCATCCAGGCATTTTCATGTGAGTGTTTTCCACAGGAGAGTGCTAGTCAACATTGCTACCTTTATTCTAATAATTAGCGTGAAGAGACACGTGCAAAGACAGCCACAACATGAGTGGAAACGTGACCACCCACAAGGTCAAGACTAGGAGTGGTTTAAGTCCGAAGCATTCCTCCCATACGTTGGCAACATTTCGTTGAAATTGGGCAGAATGTTAAGAAAACATAATGTTGAAGTAATCTTCTGCCCGCCTACAAAGACATACTTCTCAGTTCAGCAATGGATGATCTTTGATTGCTGAAGACTGGAATCTACCAAATACCTTGCTTGTGTGGTAAAGTCTAAATTTTGTCAGATAACTGTATCAGCCCACGAAAGATATGTTGAACATAATCTCCACACTTGCATTTCACAGTATCTCCACAACAAGCCATTCCATCGATCACTCCGCCATGGAAAACTTGGCATCACCGAGATCCTTCTGGGATTCAGTTATTAAGGAATTTGTGGGAATACGTCTGGCATAGTGGCTTTCAACTGGATAAGGCATGGGACCAGGTGATTTCTTTAATTTATTGAGAAAGAAGACGTGACACATATAGTGAACTATAATTTTATTAATTTTGACATCTGAATTTTAACTCCGACAGTGCATTTTCCAACAGAGATTGCACATCTAGTATCACATTATGTATGCGCCTGCACGTCCTAGATAGAGCAATATTCGAAGAGGGCATGTATCTATACAGATATCTCCCATGTGGCGGCTACCTTTGGTGCAGGCACCTTCATGCCAATTACTCATATAAAGGTAGTGATGCGTTTGTCAGCCGATATATCAGGGCAAGAAGTCAACATTATCTGCCTGGAATGCCGAAACTTTACGGAATTAGTGAATGCGGTTTTTTTTATTACACGGTTCTGCACGTCACCTAATAGCGCACTACAGATGAGCAGTTGCCATTCCATTATTTTATGCAAGATATAATAGTAGTTTCACTATCTTAAAAACTTAATTTCTCTCAATGGCGAAAAGTTTCTGAAAGCAGTTAATCAATGTAAGACATAGGTTAAGATAAAAGCAGTTTTCCAAAGGAGATAACCATCATATGATGCCAACATGTCAACCTGCATTATTCCATTACATGACACATGTAAGGCCCAATATGACAAAGTGAGACATTTAAAATGTCAACCAAGGGGTATTCATTATTTTCTTATTACTGTCAACATAAGAATAGAAATACATCCCCATTCCCAATCTACAACAATTCAAGGTTCAATTTAAGAATTAGATTCTTTAAGCTGGTTAACAAGGGATCACCAATTTAGTATTGGAGGGCAGCGTGGAGGGTAAAAATCGTAGTGGGAGACCAAGAGATGAATACACTAAGCAGATTCAGAAGGATGTAGGTTGCAGTAGGTACTGGGAGATGAAAAAGCTTGCACAGGATAGAGTGGCATGGAGAGCTGCATCAAACCAGTCTCAGGACTGAAGACCACAACAACAACAACAACAACAACAACAAGCTGGTTAAGTTAAACAAAATGTAGACTATAAGTGTACCTTATTGTAATATGCTTCATCTTCCTCTTCCTCAAACTGAAGTTCTCCCAGTGCTTTTGCTGTTGCTGTGATATCTGCGTCCAAACCATTTTCCCCAATGTCACCATTCAGCTACAAAGTAAACCATTTATGAGGACATTACAAACATTTTTATGCATGTACAAATATTGGTGATTCACAGATTAGTATGGAATTGGATTAAATATTGAAATGTTAATAGCACAACTGTTTCAGACTAGAAGACAGTGTCAGCCACATTTCAAAAAACTGAACACCTTAGGTAAAAAAGGCCAACAAAAGAAATAATCTTACATTTCTAGTGACCTCTGAGACAGTCAACAATACCTACTTCATCTCACATTTGTTGTATGATAATCTTATCACTGCAAATCATACTCCTTCCTTGCACTTTCAGCAGAAGCACATTCTTGTGGAACCACTTTCAGCCATGAAGCCGTCGAAACCAATAACAGAAGGATTGCAACAGGAAACACACACACACACACACACACACACACACACACACACACACACACACACACACACAAGAGTAACTCAAAAGATTCAAATAGCTATCGGTTTACTAATCTAAATCACTATTTAACAGCACAAAATGCATTTCATATAAAATTACATGAACATACTGTAAAGACAAGATTTTTCTCTATCAGGCAGGGCCCTTAATCACTGTTTTGTTTTGTCTACAGTGTGACACTGTTCCGAAGTGTAACACCAATAGGCATACCGTAATTTACGTTCCATCCTCCCAAACTATTTAGTCATTTTTAATCTTTGATCATGTAACCTACAATTACTTCAAGAAATAATCAGACAGTTTTCTACAGCATGTAGTATTCTTTTACAGAGAGAAATATGTACTATCTGTGGATCTTTCTTGTAAAGTTTACGAACTGTTAGAGAAGGTAGGCTTTCCTTGCTGGTTACACAAATAAAATCTCAGATAATTTATTGTCTTGAAGAAAACAGTTGAAAAACTCGGTTGCAATCTTCAGACAGATCAGAAATTTGTCAGAATGTTTCACTGAGGTAACACTTTTGCTTGGTAGACGAACTGGTAAAATTAGATACTACATTAATTATGAAAATTCTACAGATTTCTATAACAAATGAAAACAAAGACACTGTGACAGAAAACTGTGTCCACCGTAGTAGAGTGGGTGAAAGGAGATCCCAACAGATGCAGTGGCCTTGGCACGACTGCTTTGTGTGTCTACATGAATTAATGTCAGACGTGGTACTCCGCTGCCCACCTACATAACATCCTGCTCCATACCTACTTAACTCCCAATCCCTTGCCACAGGTCATATCTAACTGTGAGAGACCCAGGATCACTACATGGCCCATTCAGCCACCCAGCACATCGTAAGTCCACCCCTGTCACAGGCTTATCCCATAACATCAGAGGCAGGGCCACTGCGAAAGAAGCCGTGTCATATACCACCTCTGCTGCAATTATTACAGAGTATTTCATGTGGGTATCACCACCAACCAAAAGTCCATCAGAATGCATGGCCACCACCGAACTGTGGCCAAAAACAGCTGACCACCAATTAGCGAAACATTTTAATGGCAAGCACCAGCTTCTCTGAACTATGTAGATTAAAGACAGCCATGCCACACATTCTTCATTCCCACTAATTCATCTTCATTGTGTGCTGCACCTCATCATCTCTTCCAGTACCCTTGTGCCACATGCCTAGCCCATGCACCTACTACCCCTTCCCCATTTCCCTCTAAGCCACTAACTGCCCATTCCTCATCCCTCCTGTTTTCTTCCTCTTGTTCTCTCAATCAACCCCACCAGACACAACCCCTATCCAAGCCCATCTGCTGAACTGCAACCCCAGAATAAAACAGAGTAACACAGTGACATCATATACCACAATTATGTCATTTCGAGTGTTTTCCCTCTAATAGTTAACACCACGGTTAAACCAAAGTCATTGTCAACAAACCCTCTCAGAGATAAATTGTGAAATACAATGGACAACTTGAGAGAGATTGTGCAAATGTAGGTTATTGTGGGCTTCAGTAAAATGTTTGCACTGGGAACTGCATGAGGAAAAAACAATGTCAATGTACTGACTCATTCTGAAACCAGCCTACAGGAATTAAAATATAGACTACTATCAATAAAGATGGTATTACATTAAGGCTGATAACACTGGTCAAGTAGTCAATGCATCACCCTGATGACAACTTTCAACAGTGGCCAGAACTTAGGTTTAATAAAAAGACACTCACAAACACAAAAATGCTTTATTGAAGTTATTTGCTACCAATTTAAGTACCGTACATTGTGGTTATGCAAATAATGTTTGGCTTGAGACATTTCAATAAGTAAATAAATTTAGGAACAGGGAATTGAAAAGCCATTATGGTGCTTCACGGTGTAACGAATAACTAGCACCCCCTCCCAAAAATCATCTAATGTTTTAACAATAAAGTCAATTTTATAGTGGCTAATCGATTTAAGTTACTTTGTTTGAAAGGTAAACCGAAGTTTTAACAATTCCCCTCACACTTTGAAATCAAATGTTTTTCCTAAGCGCGCAACAAATTTTCAAAATTATAAGTATTACATTCAATATGACAATTATTTCTGACCTATTCTAGCAGCTGTAGTGCTTAATGCACACCAAGGTCCAACTGATACCGTACATATAATGTATGCGATTTCCAGAACTGTGTTTCAGTTTGTTTTACCAAACTGAGTAAATGTCATCAAACTCCTTTTTTATGAACATCTGCTGTTTCACATCGAGTAGACCATACCTACAATCATGAACATATTTACAGATAGACCAGTCACATGTAATCTAGTTACTGAGATTCTCAAGTCTTGCAATCAACACATTTGCATTTATATGATATATAACCTCAGAACACGACCTTCACCGCAATGTCTGCTACATACTCCAATATCATTTCATATTAAATAAATTTGTTATTATAGGCCAGTGTACTAACCCAGAACTTACAGATATCGTCGAAAACTCAAATATTGGAAGAAATATAGACACCTCCGCAAAATAAAATCTCCCATAATATTATACGGCCTAGCGCAATTAAGACCAAGAAATTACCAGGTATATATTTAATATTCTCTCGTGATAACCGTTGCTTTTACACAGAAACAACACAGATCCAACCAACTAACGTCTTTCAGATATTTCAAAATATACCAGGGACGGAACTGATACGTAATAAACAACATACAATTTCAGAGAATCGTACGCTTTCCACTGAAATTTATAATACACGCAGCTGCACGGAAAATTAATAACGCCATGTGCTGGTCATAAACAACCAATTGTCAACAAAAAAAATTTATGTAAATACAAAGAGATATAAAAACAAAATTAGACCTACTCCTCGTCCTACATGTGCGTAAACATATAACAACAAAGATGTTAAGAAAAAAAGATAAGGAAAACGCAATCCACCAAAAAGAGGTTATGTTACATAGGCGGGAAAGTTGGACATACGTAAAACATAAAAGTCATCTTACTTGATTTTGTGTTGATTGGCTGTGTCCAACGTCCAGCTGGGATGCTTGTGTTTGACTTTGTGAAGGCAACGTAAAATCTGTAAAATCGAATTCAGAACCTTGGGTATCAGCACCGATAAGGTCAGCATCTTCCGTGTCCAAAAATGTTAGCGTTTGCGAACTTGGTCCATACGCGTCAACGCTCATTATGAAAGTATTCTTTTCAAACGTGTATTACACAAACTAAAATACAAAAGTCGCCAAATACACTGGGTACAAGAGCAGCAAACGCAACTGAACTACCACTAAACACGACGCACTGACGCCATGTTCTCGACTTCTCGATACTTTTGTTACGTCAGCACTTAGTCATGAGGATAGCCGTAGTAGTCAGAGTAGCCAACAAAAACGTAAAAGCTTGACAACAGGGACGATAATTTTAACTGCAAATGAGACTAAAAATTATTTTTAAGCCTAGTCTTCTTTTACGACGACATTTTATTGCACCAGGGGCAGATTACCGTGGACGATTTCAAATGATAAGATAAGAGATAGTACGCTGATGTTGGTGTTGCGTGGTGTCCTAGCTGGAAGCAGTACTCTGATAAATGCACACAGTTCAGTGGTACTGTGGCTTGTGCTCTCACAGAATGGTCAAAATAAATAACCAGCAGACGTTTATTACCATAGTTAATACATAGTCTGCACCAGCAAAAAAAACAAAACCGAGAAGACTAGACCAAGTTTAATAATAATATTCTAAGTGTTCTGGAGTGTTTCGTTTCTTATCTGTATATACGAGGTCACACACATTTCGTGTATGGCTAATTTATTCTAGATTATATTGAAGACAAGAAGTCGTGGAATACTATTCAATAATAACACAAAATACTCATATGATACTGTTAGTTATGTTGCCACGGAAACTATACAAACAGGCAAAAAAGTAACAACTCATCAATATTCTTACAGATGACGTACCAGTACGGGCTCAAGTATACCACTTTTATTTTTCTCCGATTAAGTTAAATCTCATGCCTCGTGTCCAATTTGTATTGGAGATAACTACGTAGATGTAGTGACCAATGCCCACAAAGAATGCGCCGACTTTTCAAAAAGAAACGCTGTGGTTATCGTAGCAGGAGCAAATGCAGCGGCGAAACCCCACCAGAAAAACGCGGGACATAACTATACTATCTGACAGTCACGGGAGGGAGATAGCAGCAATTATGGGTTGCAGTGAACTGAGTTTCAATGTTATGGGTATCATCAAACCCGGTGCCCCGCTCAAGGAAGTAGTGAAAGACTGCGAGAAGATTTTAAAGCCTGGTAGTGATTGTGTATTAATTGGAGGTGCGAACGACGTGTATAGGAACAAAAACAAATGTGCAGAGAGTGCTCTCACAGAAGCTTTGCAAAAAACGCCTGATGTGAATTACTTCATTGTTAGTATACCTCGCAGACATGATCTCACAAAAAATTCACGTGTTAATCATAGAATAAAATCCATGAACAAAAGTCTTGAAAAGATCTGCAGTGGTTTTGCAAACGCAACATTTGTTTGTACAAATAGTGCTGTAAGACGTCACTTTACCAGACATGGCCTTCACAGAAACAGGAAGGGCAAAGAAGCAATGACAACTGAAATTCTGAAGGTCATGAAATCATGTACTGATGAGAAAATTTCGCCAACGCATCTACGAAATTCCCTGTTGCCAGAAACTAATGCCAGGTCACCTACAGCAGAAGTCGTGGCGCCCGCAGCAGCAGCGGTCATGTCAGCTACAGCAGACGTCAGGTCACCTACACCAGAAACCAGATCACCTACAGAAGAGTCCAGGACACCTCGAGAACAAGCCAGGTCACCTCCAGCGGAAGCTACCACACTGGCAGCAGAAGGCCCTGCTCCAACTGCAGAGGACCCTACACTGGCAACAGACGATACTACGAAGGCAGCAGAGGATAACACATTGGCAGCTGAGGACCCTGTAATGGCAGCAGAAGATCCTGCACCAGGAGGAGAAGATCCTACACCAATATCTGACTATCCAGCACCAGCAGTAGTAGAAGATCCTTCGCTGGCAGCAGAAGATCCATCCTCATCAGCAGCAGCTGCAGCAATCATTAAAACATAGCCAAAGGAAAGATCTGCTAGGGGCGGGAAACCTGGAGAACACAAATAATTTTGGTATTTATTTATTTATTTATCCATATAAATCTCTTTTTCAGTGCATACATCATACGGAAGATATTGGGCAGAAAATCTTTTTGCATAGTGGTTTTTCAATAGAAAATATGTATCATTCAAATTTTTATCACAAACTGGAGCCATATAACGAATAGCTACAAATCTGACGATATGTTGTATATTATAACTAATGTTTATAATTAAAAGTATGAATTACATATTTTCACACATATGCTACTCATAAATTGAATAAAAGCAATTTTGTAGTAAGTAAGATATTACAAGTTTTTTAAAGGTATCTGCATTAGAGATATATTTTATATTTCCAGATAATGTGTTGTACAGGTTTGTTGCTGCATGATGTACCCTTTTTTTGCACAATGTGGTGGAACATGCATGTCATTGTTTGGCTTGGTTGGTACTATTACCAAGGAAAATTTAGTTTTGAGTACAAAGGTTTTCTCTCCTTGGCGTACCTTTTTGAAATACATAACTACTTTCAGTATAAAGTATGGGGAAAAGGTAAGATTTTTTGTTTGCTTGTTTCGTCATTCTTATAATTGCCTTTTGTTTCCTGGAAACTGTTTTGGTCTGGTGTATATATCCCCAGAAAATGATACTGTACTTCAGTAATGAAAACACACAACCAAAGTATAAGGTTGTAACTGTATTAGCACTAGTGTTGTTGCAAAGAATTCCTAATGTGTGCTCATTTTTGCTACTTCTAAATTTAGGAATGTGATATGAGAATGTCATTTAACATTTTCTTGAACATGAATCAAAAGATTTTTTTTTTCTAACAGTATTAACGTTTTGGTAATCCACACATATTATTGGTTATGCTGGAATTTTATTCTGTTTTCTATGGAAATTTATGGATACTGTTTTCTGTGGATTTACCCCTAATTCACTTCCGGTAAGCCACACATACTTCTTTCGTAATAACTTTAGCAGTAGCGATAAGATCTTCTTTATAAGTCCCTTCAATCAATATACTGGTGTCATCTGGAAATAGTACCGGCTCTGTATCCATAATATGTAATTGGGAGCCGCTTATGTATAAAAAATGGACCTAAAATAGAGCCCCATGGAACCTCATGACTTAGTACACATGCTTCTGATAGGTAAACCTGGAGTTTATTTCATTCCATGCTCCTTATTTCTGTTACCTGAGGATGATATTCCAAATGCAATTTAGACCATTCATTTGGCAAGTCACTTACACAATATTGTTCAAGCTTTCCGTGGACCACAAACCAACAGTTTTTGTTACCCCTGAGATCAACCCAGTGAATTTTCTGTGATTGTCGACTGAGCTGAAGACATAATTTACCAGGTTGGAAGCACCTGTTTCAATTGAGCGCTGTGCCCTGGAGCCACATTGACATCCAGAAGTATATTGTTTTTGTTGGACAATGTCACTAGTTTTGAAAGGAATACTTTGCGAGTAATATTTGGAAATTCTGACAGTAGTGTCACTGGTCTATAGTTATCCACACAATGCTGATTACCTGTTTTTACTTTTACAGTTTTTAGCTGCTCTTGGGAAACATTACTTGATTGTGATGAATTCCAAATATCTAACATAGGAGGCAGTATGAGTCCTGCTGATATTTTTACAATATAAATAGGTGCCCTGCTGCAAAACAAGATTGTATATGACACACCAAAGTACAACTGTTACTTTTTCTATTCTACAGATTTTCATATTTTAAGCTACAATGTCTAAGGTTTGAGAAATTAATCTTTTGACCTTGAGGTTGCAATTACTGATGCCAATATTGAGTTTATGTATATTATGGAACACTGGTCTAGGGATTTTGAATGATGTATTGCTAACATTAATCATTATAATATTTTTAGTCGGTTCTATACAAAGGGTGCCCTAAGTGGAGGGGATTATATAATTAGAAATCCAGTGCTGAATATAAAAGCAAGCGTGGAGCAGAAGCATTGAGTAGTGAAACACATTTTGAAACTGCTGCTGCTCAGTTGTATGGGGAACTGTGTAGAGTTATAATTAATTATAGCAGTATGCAGGTTAAGCAATTTTGTTATTAAATTAAAGCCTCTGATGGACATTATGTTTCTGAAAAGCCACTGTAATTGTCTGTGGGGACTTAAATATAAATCTTGCAAATCAAACTGCATCAAAAGCGCTATTTTTTAACGTACTTCACAGCTTAAACGTTCTCTCTCTTGTAAATAGCCCCACAAGAATAACAAATGGAATGGAAAATGTTAATGACAAGGTATTTTCAACATGGACACCACAGTGATGGTAATTATCAATACCGATTTAGGGATATTTGATCATAATGCTTTTATCCTTACAATGCAAGCTTCATCTTTAAAAGAAAGAGATATATACTTTTCTTACTGAAGAATTTCTCTGGGGAAAAGTTTGCTAGTTTTATAGAGAGTCTAAGCAATGAATCCTGGTTGGAAGAAACTTTTTATTTGTATGTTTAATTACGTTGCTGCCCCAAGTTATGACACGCCATATCGCCTCAATGTTTTATGGGAAGACAGCTTTGATGGAAATGTTGATGGGGAGAACTGTGGCACCATATGGTAACATTGGAAGCTAAACTATTTTCAACATGCTCACTCCTGTTATAGAAATGCATTGAGTGCTTTTATTTCTTCAAATCTTATTTTATTATTTCGTTTTGTTTTCGTCAGAAATTCCAAATGTTACATGGCGACTTGGATATTTTTCCCGTTGAATGCTCTTCCATAAGAGAGGCCAGATACTTGAAAGTGAAAAAGGTTAGATTTCACAATAACAGAACAGAGTTAACACCTACAATGTGCGTAGATAAGAACATAACTTAATGGAGCAGTTTTCAATAAATAACCTTTTATAAATTAAAAAAGATCTGTTGAAGGAGAAAAATACAGCTGTTTATGGCGTTATTTGCTATGTAGGGGAAAAAGTAATACATAAGGTAAACAGCGCCTACTTGTTCCCTTATAAATATTGTTTGATGTGTGTGTATGAATGTATTTTCGCTAGCAAATAAATGTTGATGTTTTGAAAAGTTGTTGCACTTCTCAACTAATTGCTGTACAAAACTGATCAAGAATATTCGTTATGAAGTTTGATTTGGCCATTAATGAACTTTATCAATATTAGTTCCTCAATTCCGATACTATACTCTTGAGTTCTTTATCACGGATGGTGTCTCTTGATTTCAGTTTCACCTCTGTATTGGTTTTAGGCAATTTGCCGTAACATAATGTAAATATATCCTTAAGTTAGCATGATGTGATGTGACCTGATGGTCCAGTGTGATTCGGACTTAATTCTCTTGTTATGTTCCATCAAAATTCATAACGTCCTTTCAGTTGTCACATAGTCAATTATTAAGCCTTCCAACTTCAACGAAATATGCTATTAATAATTTTCACTCTTTCTGTCTAACAAAATGCTTCTGATGCCTTTTTAAGAGTAATTCATACTTGCCATCACATCACGTCACGTCATATCACATCACATCAAAGCATTCTACAAGGCACCTCAAATGGCGGTATTCACAAAGGCCATCAGTGGACCAGGCAGTCACATCACGTCAAGGTTCCTCAGGTACAAAAGTTTTGACAGTGTCATACCCTCTTAACATCGAAAATTAACTTATTTTCTGCATGCTCACTTATTTTGTGGTATTGGGCTTTGTGCTTTCGTTTCTTCTTAATACTCATGTCGTTGTTTTGCTATGTTTTCGTGAAAAATTGGGCATTTTTCCATTGAGTGTTCTTCCATGATCGAGCTTAGGTCTTTGAAAGCGAGAAATGATTTAAATTTTACAATAATTGAACAGAGCTGAATATTACACTGCTTGTAAGGTAGTACATAGTGATAATTCATTTTTTATTGAATAACGTTTTGAGTGAAAAAGTCAGTCTGAGTGAAGGAGAAAAATATCATTTTTATGACATTATTGGTTACATAATGGAAAAAATATAATGGATGAGGTAAACAGGTTCTACTTATTCCCTTAGAAATGTTTTTTTATATATTTATTTGTATGTATTTTTACTAGCAAATAAATGTCGATGTTTGGGTATGTTGCTTCACTTCTCAGGACTTTACCACACAAAACTGAACATGAACATACACTGGGAAGCTTGCTTTGGCCATTAATAAATTTTGTCATTATTAGTTCCTCATTTCCGATACTATAATCCAACTTTTTGTGTCATGGATGGTGTCTCATAATCGCTCTTTCGTTGCTCAAGACTGAGCTTAAGCAAACAGATGTGACATGACGTGATGATGATGTGAGGTGATGTGGCATGGTGTGACTGTCCGTTGACAGTTGGTGTGAATTTGCCTTTAGTCTCCTGAAGCTTTGTTGGTGCTCCAATGTTTTGCCCAGTTCTGACTGTGATAAACTGATGTTGCAGTGTTCATCTTTGGCATATCAGTGTATATCATATCACAAAATCACCTAAATAAACAGATCCATACAACTTCCACGTTTATTTACGTATATAAGCCGATTTCGCAATGTTCCTTTGTGTGAGGTCTGAATTTTATGTCCTAATACTTTACTATTCACTTAGTTTTCTCAAAACCTTTCATTAATTGTGTCAATGCTAGTGTGTATCATTATGTATTGTGTATTTATGAACATTTATGAGTAACTGACTACACAATGACTCTTTCCTGGTTTGCAGTTGCCGACACATGAAAACAAAAGTGCATACCTAAAAATTAGTAGAAAGAATATACATACGAATCCACGTTGTGGTGTGCACGCATTGCCTCATTTTGCAAGCAGTCAGCTTTGCATCCGTTTCATTGTTCAGTAATTTGCTCTACATATATATGGATGAAGGGCAACAGAAAAAGAAATCTCTAAGGTGACCATGGGTAATACAGAATCTAAATAATAGGGGGTATGAGAATTCCAAAGTGACTGTGAGATTCTGTTTACAAATGAGAAATTCGAAGTGACTGTGGTGTTCTGTTTGGAAACTTCGGATAGAGGTCACAGTGAGATTTTAGATATTCACTTGGAAATCTGCAGCGATAAGGAGGGCAGCAACCAGCATGTTATATACCATTTGGAGCTATTTTTAAGCGTTTCAGTGACTATCTGTCATACTGAGAAATAAGCTAGGTTTTCACAGGCATGAATTTCTTTCATGTGCATTTCCACACCACTGCCCTTACTTGCACATTAGTATTTTCAAATCCCTGAGTTGGAAACACTATTTATGAATCTTTAAATTTGGCGACAAGTGAAATTATTCGTATGAGAGCTGTGCAGCTTGTAGCCAAATAGCTTATGGCAAAGGTGACAAAAAAGTGGAATGACGAATGTTGTACATGGGCATCTCATTGGAATTGTTTGGGGACGTCAAACACGCTATTAAGGAATTATATATGTTGGGGATGACATTGTGTTTGAAAATAATTTTTGAATGAGTGAAATTAATTTTGAAACCTTTTTGAGGCATGTTTCTGCATGGGTACAAAAGTCTAACACAAGTATATCAGATGTCATCCCAGCCTGCATTAAATTAGAAGTAATATTGAAATATCTAGCAACTGGAGTCACTGAAATCTTACATACTGCATCCCAAAGAGCACTATTTCGAAATTTTATGGTAGCCACAACAGACTGAAGATACGTTGGAAAGTAAGTTTCTTGTCCTAACAATTAAGCATTGTTTTTACTTTCAGAGTTAGTCAAGATTCTGATAGGTCAGAGGTGCTGTAAATATGTTTGTTTTACTGGACATTGTTCTACTGTGCCGAACAGTCATTACTTAATGATGTCGCCAATGCAAACACTGTTGTATATAAGCTATGTGACCAAAAGTATCCAGACGCCTGGCTGAAAGTGACTTACAAGTTGTTGCGCCCTCCATCGGTAATGCTGGAAAACAATATGGTGTTGGCCCACCCTTAGCCTTGATGACAGCTGCTACTCCCGCAGGCATACGTTCCATCAGGTGCTGGAAGGTTTCTTGGGGAATGGCAGCCCATTCTTCATTCAGTGCTGCACTGAGGAGAGGTATTGATGTTGGTCAGTGAGGCCTGGCATGAAGTCGGCGTTCCAAAACATCCCAAAGGTGTTCTATAGGATTCAGGTCAGGACTCTGTGCAAGCCAGTCCCTTACAGGGATGTTATTGTCTTATAACTACTCCACCACAGGCTGTGCATTATGAACAAGTGCTTGACAGTGTTCAAAGATGCATCGCAATCCCCAATTCGTTCTTCAACAGTGGGAAGCAAGAAGTGCTTAAAACATGAATGTAGGCCTATGATGTGATAGTGCCACACAAAACAACAAGGAGTGCAAGCCCCCTCCATGAGAAATACGACCACACCTTAACACCACTGCCTCCGAATTTTACCGTTGGCACCACACATACTGGCAGATGAGATTCACTGGGCATTCGCCATACCTACAACCTGCCATTAGATCGCCACATTGTGTACCGTGATTCGTCACTCACTGTGCTCTGTGTGTTTCTGACGCTCCTTACAGTAAGCGAGGCGTCGTTTTTATCATTTACCGGCGCGGTGTGTGGCTTATGAGAAGTTGCTGGACCATGAAATCCAAGTTTTCTCACCTCCTGCCTAACTGTCATAGTACGTCCAGTGGATCCTGATGCAGTTTGGAATTCCTATGTGATGGTGTGGTTAGACGCCTGCATATTCCCCATATGACCCTCTTCAACTGTCGGCGGTCTTTGACAGTCAACAGCTGAGGTTAGCCTGTATGCTTTTGAGCTGTGTATGTCCCTTCACATTTCCACTTCACTATCACGTCAGAAACAGTGAACCTAGAGATGTTTAAGAGTGGGGAAGTCTCGTGTACAGACATGTGACACAAGTGACACCCACTCACCTGACCACATTCGAAGTCCATGAGTTCTGTGGAGTGCCTCATTCTGCTTTCTCACGATGTCTAATGACTACAGAGGTCGCTGGGGCGAGTACCTGGCAGCTGGTGGCAGCACAATGCACATAATATGAAAAACGCATGTTTTGGGGGGTGTCGAGATACTTTTGATCACATAGTGTACATAAGATTTTAATGAGGATCAAAGTAGTTTTAAATCTCTAAAGTCAAAATATATTTCTATTTCATGATAATATTAACACTCAAAGCTTAAAGCAAAAAATTGACATCACTTTACTGAAATAAAAAAATCCTTTACAGTATTGATTGTTCTGTGGCAATACGAATCTTAGCAAATTCGCACTCTCAGTTTCAGTACCTTCTAATCCATTTGGTTACTTCGAGCGACCGTATGTTATTCTGCTACAAATAAGGACAAACTGCCTGTTGGCTTGTGTCTCGGGTTCTTCAGCCGACGTTCGTCTGATGGTTTTTCCTGACGTTTCGCCAGCAGGGGTGGCTGATATTGTCAAAGTTTCGCCCTGCATTATTGATGGTGGACTGGAGCCGAGCTCGCGGCCGCAGACTATATGTACCTGGTGCCTCAACGTTCAAGCTATCATTTCCGGTGCGGTTCTCCTCTTGATACCTGCAACGGTCGTTCGCTGCAGCATGGAAAGCCAGGATCCGTTTGCCTTGAGGCTTTCTTCTCTCTTATTCACGCTACTCTCGTGCTTATGTATTTGCATAGCTTCTCTGAATTAGAGGGTGTGATAACTCTTCTGTACAGCCAGAACTTCCGTATCGGCGAATTTTATTACATGGTCGGTCTCACACAGCGCATGCTCGCCATGGCCGATGTCTCCACCTGTCCCAACCTGCAATGTCGCGTATGTTCTGTTATCCTGGTGTTGATTGATCGTCCAGCATTCCGACATTGCAAATGGGTCCCTTTCACTCTTTGCCAATCTGAGACATTCTTTGATCTTTTTTGTCGGTTTGTAAATAGTCTTGACCCCGATTCTATCCGTCAGTCTGGGAAATCACGGCAGAAAGGCCGTACCCGACATTTCTTTTTCTGATTTGCCACTTTGCCGAGTGATTGACACTGTCGTACTTCTAATATATCTTGTGGAGTACCCAATGCTCCTCAGAACACGTTCCAGGTGTTTCATTTCGCGTCTGAGGTGCTGCAGCTCACATATTTGTCTTGCTCGCGCTACGAGCGTATTAATCATTCCACGTTTCTGGCTCGGTGATAGTTGTGCAGTTATCGGTCCATGTGTATTGGTTTTCGATACACGCTGCGTCCCAGGTTTTCATCATATCTTGTGACCAGCACATCTAAAAATGGTAATTTTTTGTCCTTTTCTATTGCAACAGTAAATGTCAATGTTGGCATGGAGGCTGTTCAAGTGTCTTAGGAAGGCACTGAGGTGTTCCTCACCACGGCTCCTCACAACGACGTATCTGCACCACACCTTAGGTTTACAAGGTGCCAAGTCCAGCCCTGTGCGTCGAAATGTTCCATGAAGAAGTTGGCCACCAGTGGACTAAGAGGACTACTCATGGCGACGCCTTCCAACTGTTCGTAGAAGTTGCCATTCCAAGTGAAATAGCTCGTGTTGAGACACGCATAAAAGAATTTTGTGATGTCTTGGGGAAAAAGGGAACCGATGTGCTCCAGAGAGTTACTGAGTGGCACTTTCGTAAACAAAGAAACAATAGCAAACCTGATCAGGATGCTGTTTGGTGCAAGTTTTAGTTTCTTCAGCGCTGTCTTTAGTTAAGTAACACAACATAAATAAATAAATAAAATAAATAAAAATAAAAACATGAAGCCAAATTAATGGTCCAATTGCGAGATAACGGCAACAGAAAATGGCAAAAAATATGTGACAGGCACTTTCTGTCACCAATTTTGGAGGTCGTTCACTAAATAAATATCAGCCATTGCAATATGCCACTTGCAATCTATATAATACACTGCTTCTCTGCTCATAAAAAATCAAGCCAAATTAAAGGCCCAATTACTAGGTAACGGCAGCTGAATATGACAGGCAATTAAAGGTCAGACACTTTCAGTCACTAATTTCAGAGGTCAATAACTAATAAATATCGCCCATCGCAATACGCCACTTGGAGTATGCATAGTACACTCTGTGAGTTGGTTTCCACCTCCACTACTGAAATATTACAAATAAAACTTTATCAGAATGAGGCTTGAAAATGTCCCAGATTGGTTTTGGAAGTGGCGCTACAGAGGATGTGGGCTGATGGAATTTTAGAGAATGTAAATTGCTTATCGCGATTTGACAACTGCTCTACGCTACATAGTTGATTAAAACAATCTTGGATTTCTTCTGTGAATGACTGCAGGCTCTGGTGATACGATAAGCAAAAATGTGCATTGTAAATCAGTAATGAAATCACGCTAATGGCGCATTGGCGTCACATCGGAATGTTTCGTCTTCCTCACAAGAAAAGCTGAAAAATAAAACTTGTAACACAATAAATATTGAGAAAAACATATGATGTGGTGGATGAATATAGGCACAATATGTTAGGAAGTGAACATCATTTATAGCTATATTCCATGATGCCACACTGATGGCTGGAAGAAGAAAGACAAATGCGAACAGCCCACAAGTAAGTATGCCTGGAGTCACAAGTATGTATGCATCGAGTCTCTGACATTTATATCGATACATAAAATCTTTATAGACATACAAAAGTAAGTTTTTAGAAAAGGGAATTACAATGCGTATTGAATGGCTACAAGACAGTTTGTTGCTTTATTGTGAGTAGCTGTCCAAGTTATATACATCTGGAAAGAAAAGTTAATATATTTAAACATTTCTTTAAGTTGTTCGATGAGATCTATTTCAGTAAGTGCACAATTCGTCCATTATGAATTCCTTGGTGCAGGCTTGGTGCAGGCTTGTCTATTTGCACATATTAACATGATATGAGAGCAACGTGATGTTCTGAGGGTGACCATTGATTCCAACCACTTGTCAGTCTGCGTATGTGACAGTAGGTAAGTAAGGAGAGTTCACAGTGTGAACGACGAAGTCGTCGGTAAAGTCATCAATGAGTCGTAGGTTTTCCCCACCCTCCCCTCTCACCCCTCTGACAAAGACCAATTGCACTGTGTATAAAATGACTATAATGTGGAAGTAGGGTTGTTGTTGTACGAAGTATAAATTGGCGGAAAGTTCAGAATAGTGCATTGTCATGCTGAATGACTTGAAATACTAGGACAGGGAATCTAGGGCTTGGAATACTGGTACAACTTTGTTGTGATGTTAGAATACAAGATGGCAGACCTGTATAAAATGATGGTCGATCTGGAGTTCTGGTGCTGTCTTAATATGACATCACAAACCAAGGCTTGGAATACTGGCACAATTTTGCTATAATGTTAGAATACAAAATGGCGATGCAAGATGCCTGACCTGGAGCACTGTGGGAGAAATCCAAGTGTCTGAATACTGGACCAGCCTAACTATGATGTCAGAATCCAGAATGGATGAGCTGGAATACTGGCCCATGGCTGAAATACTGGCCATGGTTCTGACACAAAAGTCCTCCTTGGACTTGTGCTATTTGTAACAGTGTGGAATTTCAGCAAACTGGCCCATACTTGAGATACTAGGCTTTCCTGAATACTGGAACTATGACATCTGAGACAGAGGATGAATGTGTAGAAATGTTTTCCCCAGCTACTATTCACTCATATGTGTATGGTCAGTGCTTCTCCTAACTCTTTAAGTTTGGCTTTTTCCAATTTATATTTTTAAAATCACTCTGAGAGCGAATGGTTCTTACTCAGAGGATATGATTACTTACAGAATACATGTGTACTGCTCCTTCTAACTCCAATTCCTCAACTTTGCCCCACAGTCACACTGGGGGCAGTTCCAAGTACCTCACGCAGAGTTGAGGACAGCAGTGCACCCAAACCCCTTGTCCTAAGTTTAACTCCACATGTGATATGCTTAAAACAACTGCTGTGAGTAGGACAGTAACAATCGTCTTTGTTTAAACAAGCAAAGAAGTACGAAACTGGAGGCAAGTCCCTTTCTGAGATTGAAAATTTTGTGAAAGGAAACATGAAAACACTTGTACTTTAACCCAAGTGGCAAGCAAGAGGTAACAGCAGTGCGAATGAGAGGAATGCGGAAACTGAGAACCACTGGAGGGTTGCTCCAGCCAAGTCCTCTCAGTAGGGAATGTGCCAGATGGTTAGCATTGAGAAACACAGGAGAGTTGCTCCAGCTTAGCCTACTTAGTAGGGAATGAGAGAGGAATGGACAGTTAGTGAGAACCACCAGTAAGCTATAATTGACACATACATACATTCCGGATGGAAATTGAATATCAAGAGATGCACGTTCATCCTCCAGACGGCAGACCCTTGAGCACAGGCTCTGAAGCTGAAAAAAAAAGATTCGGGTATGATGCTTGTAAAATTCACCAAAAGATAAACTGTGGGGGGGGATGGACTGTGGCTGCTTACCGGCAATAACATAACCAACATCACAGAGCCGTCATACACTCCTGGAAATTGAAATAAGAACACCGTGAATTCATTGTCCCAGGAAGGGGAAACTTTATTGACACATTCCTGGGGTCAGATACATCACATGATCACACTGACAGAACCACAGGCACATAGACACAGGCAACAGAGCATGCACAATGTCGGCACTAGTACAGTGTATATCCACCTTTCGCAGCAATGCAGGCTGCTATTCTCCCATGGAGACGATCGTAGAGATGCTGGATGTAGTCCTGTGGAACGGCTTGCCATGCCATTTCCACCTGGCGCCTCAGTTGGACCAGCGTTCGTGCTGGACGTGCAGACCGCGTGAGACGACGCTTCATCCAGTCCCAAACATGCTCAATGGGGGACAGATCCGGAGATCTTGCTGGCCAGGGTAGTTGACTTACACCTTCTAGAGCACGTTGGGTGGCACGGGATACATGCGGACGTGCATTGTCCTGTTGGAACAGCAAGTTCCCTTGCCGGTCTAGGAATGGTAGAACGATGGGTTCGATGACGGTTTGGATGTACCGTGCACTATTCAGTGTCCCCTCGACGTTCACCAGTGGTGTACGGCCAGTGTAGGAGATCGCTCCCCACACCATGATGCCAGGTGTTGGCCCTGTGTGCCTCGGTCGTATGCAGTCCTGATTGTGGCGCTCACCTGCACGGCGCCAAACACGCATACGACCATCATTGGCACCAAGGCAGAAGCGACTCTCATCGCTGAAGACGACACGTCTCCATTCGTCCCTCCATTCACGCCCGTCGCGACACCACTGGAGGCGGGCTGCACGATGTTGGGGCGTGAGCGGAAGACGGCCTAACGGTGTGCGGGACCGTAGCCCAGCTTCATGGAGACGGTTGCGAATGGTCGTCGCCGATACCCCAGGAGCAACAGTGTCCCTAATTTTCTGGGAAGTGGCGGTGCGGTCCCCTACGGCACTGCGTAGGATCCTACGGTCTTGGCGTGCATCCGTGCGTCGCTGCGGTCCGGTCCCAGGTCGACGGGCACGTGCACCTTCCGCCGACCACTGGCGACAACATCGATGTACTGTGGAGACCTCACGCCCCACGTGTTGAGCAATTCGGCGGTACGTCCACCCGGCCTCCCGCATGCCCACTATACGCCCTCGCTCAAAGTCCGTCAACTGCACATACGGTTCACGTCCACGCTGTCGCGGCATGCTACCAGTGTTAAAGACTGCGATGGAGCTCCGTATGCCACGGCAAACTGGATGACACTGACGGCGGCGGTGCACAAATGCTGCGCAGCTAGCGCCATTCGACGGCCAACACCGCGGTTCCTGGTGTGTCCGCTGTGCCGTGCGTGTGATCATTGCTTGTACAGCCCTCTCACAGTGTCCGGAGCAAGTATGGTGGGTCTGACACACCGGTGTCAATGTGTTCTTTTTTCCATTTCCAGGAGTGTATATGCGAACTTACATACAGAAGCTATGTAACACTGTCAAGGGAAATCAAATGTGCCTATTCTTAATCACAACTCTAAGTATACCCATCAAAACGTGACAAATATTGACGATGAAAAACAATGACGTCTTACGAGAGGAAGAGCCTTACCCATGGCATTTGACACAAAAAACTGAACTGCCACTCATTCATGTAATGAGCAAGAATGACACTCCCGGCGTTCTGGGGGTATGAATCATGCCGTACAGTAGGGAGCGATCACGGCCAGCTCGTGAAATCAACGAATAACGTATTGAAAGTTGCACTACTAAGGGTCGTGAACGAACAGAGTGAGCACCCCTCCCCCTCCCCCTCCCCCCCCCCCCCCTCTGCTCCATTAAGAACAATGTAGTATTTGCTAGGGATTAATCAATTCATTCATAAATTCCACATCAACATTCCATATTTTGCTCATGTTGTAACATCTCGGATCTCGGCAATGAAATTTGCTATGTTGGCCCACATGTTCTCAGTGTCGCGATTCTGTGTTATGTGGATTAACTAAGTTCTTGACAGTTTAAAAGGGAAGGAATACATATAGTTGTTATTCTGTCTCCAGGAAGGGCATAAGATGTACTCTAAAACTGAACAGCCGACAAACGCTAGCAGTATAGACCTTTGCTTGTGTGAATCAGCTCGATGATACTTCTCATAATACATTCTACATTTCTACTTTTACTTCAGACTCGCAGAGAAGGTGTAGTTTTGACATATGGTAGAAATATCCGTCAAAGTATAACGTTAAAGTATTCGTTTTTCTACTGCAGGCCCGAAACCACTACATGGAACATTCCATACACATTTCTGACGAGTAGTGCAATTTTTGAATGGGCAAGCCATTGTTTCGTCTTCGCTGAGAATAGGACAAGGAGCGAGCGCAAACGTGCACGGTGTGGCAATGCTAATGGTGATTAACACTATCTAACTGTCCTTAAACATATAGCCAGGTAACAAGTTCCACACACTACGCTCGCGAACTTTGAGAGTGTGAAATTGATTCTGTCTGACAGCCCATTTATAGCATCCAGAAGGTATACAGCAGCAGTTGCTTATGAATTTTATATCCGATTACAGTTCGGAAATTGTGGTACATTCATACCATCCCTTGTAAAATGATCGTCAGTGAAGGTAAGCGTATGTGACGAAACAGCGACGTCTTTCGAGAGTAATAATCTGTTCCCTTCTTATCCATCACTTTTTAACACGAAAATCAGCCACCAGTGTTAGACTGCACCATATTTTAACATGATAAACGGTCATCAGATCACTGCACACCATGTATTTAACACTGACCAGAAGTCAGAAACGCTAACTTTGTGTTACATCAAATACTTGACAAGATAATCAAAGAGTAGTTTTACGTTATGGCCATCATAGACTGAATCTCACCATGTTGTTGTTGAAGTCTTCGGTCCAGAGACTGGTTGATGCAGTTCTCCATGCTACTCTGTCCTGTGCAAGGTTCATCTGCCAGTGCCTACTGCAATCTACATCCTTCTGAATCTGTTTAGTGTTTTCATCTCTTGGTCTCCCTCTACGATTTTTACCCTCTGCACTGCCCTCCAATGCTAAATTTGTGATCCATTGATGCCTCAGAACATGTCCGACCAACCGGTCTCTTCTTCTAGTCAAGTTGTGCCCCAAACTACTCTTCTCCCCAATTCTATTCAATACCTCCTCATTAGTTATGTGATCTACCCATCCAATCTTCAGCATTTTCTGTAGCACCACATTTCGAAAGCTTCTATTCTTTTCTTGTCCAAACTATTTATCGTCCATGTTTCACTTACATACATGGCTACACTCCACATAAATACTTTCAGAAACGACTTCCTGACACTTAAATCTATACTCGATGTTAACAAATTTTTCTTCTTCAGAAATACTTTCTTTGCCATTGCCAGTCTACATTTTATACCCTCTCTACTTCGACCATCATCAGTTATTTTGCTCCCCAAACAGCAAAACTCCTTTACTACATTAAGCGTCTCATTTCCTAATCTAATTCCCGCAGCATCACCCGATTTAATTCGACTACATTCCATTATCCTCGTTTTGCTTTTGTTGATGTTCATCTTATATCCTCCTCTCAAGACAGTGTTCATTCCTTTGAGCTGCTCTTCTAGGTCCTTTGCTGTTTCTGACAGAACTACAATGTCATCGGCGAATCTCAAAGTTTTTATTTCTTCTCCACGGATTTTAATTCTAACTCCGAATTTTTCTTTTGTTTCCCTTACTGCTTGCCCAATATACAGATTGAATAACATCGGGGATAGGCTACAACCCTGTCTCACTCCCTTCCCAACCACTGCTTCCCTTTCATGACCCTCAACTCTTTTAACTGCCATTTGGTTTCTATACAAATTGTAAATAGCCTTTCGCTCCCTATATTTTACCCCTGCCACCTTCAGAATTTGAAAGAGAGTATTCCAGTCAACATTGTCAAAAGCTTCCTCTAAGTCTACAAATGCTAGAAACGTAGGTTTGCCTTTCCTTAATCTAGCTTCTAAGATAAGTCGCAGGGTCAGTATTGCCAACATTTCTACAGAATCCAAACTGATCTTCCCCGAGGTCGGCTTCTACCAGTTTTTCCATTAGTCTGTAAGGAATTCATGTTAGTATTTTGCAGCCGTGGCTTATTAAACTGATAGTTCGATAATTTTCACAACTGTCAACACCTGCTTTCTTTGGGATTGGAATTATTATATTCTTCTTGAAGTCTATGGGTATTTCGCCTGTCTCATACATCTTGCTCACCAGATGGTAGAGTTTTGTTAGGCTTGGCTCTCCCAAGGCTGTCAGTAGTTGTAATGGAATGTTGTCCGGGGGCCTTGTTTCGCTTAGGTCCTTCAGTGCTCTGTCAAACTCTTCACATGGTGTCATATCTCCTATTTCATCTTCATCTACAATGTCTTCCATTTCTATAATCCTGCCCTCAAGTACATCGCCCTTGTATATGCCATCTATATACTCCTTCCACCTTTCTGCTTTCCTTTCTTTGCTTAGAACTGGGTTTCCATCTGAGCCTGTCGAACTCATTTTTGAGACGGTTGTATTTTTGCCTACTTCATCTACTACATTTTTATATCTTCTTCTTTCATCAATTAAATTCAATATCTCTTCTGTTACCCAAGGATTTCTATTAGCCCTCGTCTTTTTACCTACTTGATCCTCTGCTACCTTCACTATTTCGTAACTCAAAGTTACCCATTCTTCTTCTACTGTATTCCTTTCCCCCATTCTTGTCAATCGTTCCCTAATGCTCTCCCTGAAGCTCTCTATAACCTCTGGTTCTTTCAGTCTCACTATAGCTATCCATATTGCAGAGTACACGTTGCGCAGGTTCACTGCAACTGAATGCATGAATTACCTTGATGGACGCATATTTTGTTCTCCCACTGCTCCATATGCATGTGGAACAGCAGAAGGGATCAAACCATTAGTGGTATGGCAAAGGGGGTATGGCCTCACTCTGAACTGTTGCCAGATTTATTTAATATGGTATATTCGAGATGGCGGCCATAGATGTGGCAATGTCGCAGTGACGTAATGGCAGGAAGTTCCAATTTTGGCAGGAAAATAGGTCAACTGGGCTACCTCCACTAACCTAACCCCCCTCACCCGTCCCCACCCTCTCCTCTCTCCATCTGTAAATTGGCAGGAAAAGTACTCAGTCTGTGCTGGGCTCCTGGACAGGATGGATATAAGCCTTTATTTTGCAAGCATTGTTTATTTAAACAACTTGAGTTGTCCTAGGCAGTATCTCTATCCACTGTGTTCACCATGAGGTCCGGAGTCCAACTGACCTATTCCAAACACCGTCACCAGAGGGCACTGTCGTCCTTCCTCCTCTCCCCTCCTATGATATAATCCAAGATAGCGGTCTGGGGAATAATGGTTGGAAATGGCCTCAGTCTGTGTCTAGCTGCTGGACTGGGAGAATGGACATAATTGTTTACTGTATTAAATGAATGAGATATCTGTGCTGGAGGAGGAGGAGGAGTATATTAGCATCTGAGGACTGTGTCGATAGCAATGATATTTGGTGAAGAGAAATATGTTTATAAAATAATGAAGATGCTTCTAAGTTGCACTTTGCAACTCATACTGGAAATTGCTTGTGCTGTAACCCTAGATTACTCGATAAAAGTCCATTGAGTCAGTCTACTGAAGCACAAGAGGCAAGATGTGCACCCCAGAATCTCCACACCCCACTGGAAGAGATGTAACATGCCAGCTTACAGCATGTCCAGGGAGTGCCTTGGCTTACAGTATGGGCACCATGGTCTAGGGAGAGCGTCTTTGAGTCATAATCAAAACGTCTTCGGCCCCGGGTTCGATCCACGCCACTGCCTAAATTTTGATAATTAATCAGCATTGGTGGCCGAAGACTTCCGGCATAAGAAGTCAGTCTCATTCTGCCAACGGCCTTGTCAAAGAGGGCGGAGGAGCGGATAGAGGTTCAGGGCACTCTCTTGTCCTAGGGGAGGGAAATTGCCCCTAAAGGCGGAAGAATCAGCAATGATCAACGACATGAGGATGCAGAAGGCAATGGAAACCACTGCATTAAAGACACGTAACGTGTATCCACAGGACATGTGGCCTGTAATTGAAGAAGTGTCATGATGATCTCTCCATTGGCAAAAGATTCCGGAATAGTCCCCCATTCAGATCTCCGGGAGGGGACTGCCAAAGGGGAGGTTACCATGAGAAAAAGATTGAATAATCAACGAAAGAACAACGTTCTACGAGTCGGGGCGTGGAATGTCAGAAGCTTGCACGTGGTAGGGAAACTTGAAAATCTGAAAAGGGAAATGCAAAGGCTCAATCTAGATATACACTCCTGGAAATGGAAAAAAGAACACATTGACACCGGTGTGTCAGACCCACCATACTTGCTCCGGACACTGCGAGAGGGCTGTACAAGCAATGATCACACGCACGGCACAGCGGACACACCAGGAACCGCGGTGTTGGCCGTCGAATGGCGCTAGCTGCGCAGCATTTGTGCACCGCCGCCGTCAGCGTCAGCCAGTTTGCCGTGGCATATGGAGCTCCATCGCAGTCTTTAACACTGGTAGCATGCCGCGACAGCGTGGACGTGAACCGTATGTGCAGTTGACGGACTTTGAGCGAGGGCGTATAGTGGGCATGCGGGAGGCCGGGTGGACGTACCGCCGAATTGCTCAACACGTGGGGCGTGAGGTCTCCACAGTACATCGATGTTGTCGCCAGTGGTCGGCGGAAGGTGCACGTGCCCGTCGACCTGGGACCGGACCGCAGCGACGCACGGATGCACGCCAAGACCGTAGGATCCTACGCAGTGCCGTAGGGGACCGCACCGCCACTTCCCAGCAAATTAGGGACACTGTTGCTCCTGGGGTATCGGCGACGACCATTCGCAACCGTCTCCATGAAGCTGGGCTACGGTCCCGCACACCGTTAGGCCGTCTTCCGCTCACGCCCCAACATCGTGCAGCCCGCCTCCAGTGGTGTCGCGACGGGCGTGAATGGAGGGACGAATGAAGACGTGTCGTCTTCAGCGATGAGAGTCGCTTCTGCCTTGGTGCCAATGATGGTCGTATGCGTGTTTGGCGCCGTGCAGGTGAGCGCCACAATCAGGACTGCATACGACCGAGGCACACAGGGCCAACACCTGGCATCATGGTGTGGGGAGCGATCTCCTACACTGGCCGTACACCACTGGTGAACGTCGAGGGGACACTGAATAGTGCACGGTACATCCAAACCGTCATCGAACCCACCGTTCTACCATTCCTAGACCGGCAAGGGAACTTGCTGTTCCAACAGGACAATGCACGTCCGCATGTATCCCGTGCCACCCAACGTGCTCTAGAAGGTGTAAGTCAACTACCCTGGCCAGCAAGATCTCCGGATCTGTCCCCCATTGAGCATGTTTGGGACTGGATGAAGCGTCGTCTCACGCGGTCTGCACGTCCAGCACGAACGCTGGTCCAACTGAGGCGCCAGGTGGAAATGGCATGGCAAGCCGTTCCACAGGACTACATCCAGCATCTCTACGATCGTCTCCATGGGAGAATAGCAGCCTGCATTGCTGCGAAAGGTGGATATACACTGTACTAGTGCCGACATTGTGCATGCTCTGTTGCCTGTGTCTATGTGCCTGTGGTTCTGTCAGTGTGATCATGTGATGTATCTGACCCCAGGAATGTGTCAATAAAGTTTCCCCTTCCTGGGACAATGAATTCACGGTGTTCTTATTTCAATTTCCAGGAGTGTAGTTTGGGTATGCACCACATTGCGTGCATTTCCACCGAATGCTCAAAACACGGTCCTGTTGCAGTAACTCAGCTCGATCTGTTTATATACAGGTTGCAGAAGGTGTTGCATATGTCTTTCTCTGACTTAAATTGGAACTGGCACTTGTGGAAAGCTGTAGAATGGGTGCGACTGCAAGATGTGATTAAAAGGAGGTTGCAATTTTACTGTAGCAGACAGATTCGTGGAAGGTGACTCGTTTAGAGATATGACAGTGCATGAAATATGATTGACTTGTGGGTGTGAGCCTATGCAAGTATGTGTTTGAATGGACATAGTTTCTAATATATAGCATAAGACTAGAGATCTGACAAGTTAGTGTATATTTTTCTTATTAGGAACTTAATCAGCACATCATTTACTACTACTGTCTGTCATCGCCTATCACTCAGCAGATATATCGCGGAACATCTGATATGGTCTCGAGACAGAATGGGTTGCAAATACTAATGAATTATGTAGTTCCATGCGGTGTGACGGAGTCGAAAAACAGCGCATGCATACCACGTTCCTTAACCAAATGACTTTCAAAGTTCGTTGAGTTTATCGCGAGGTTGCATCGTTCGCTCGTAAAACACATATTTCTACGATCACCGTCACAGTATTTGTCCGGAAAACACCACCTCGTTCAGAGGTAATGTCGTACCTCGATTCATAACGCGGTTATAGGTTTTAGCATGGATACTTGGGTGCACCTGTAGAACGAAGAGCGCTTGTGAGAGTAACTTGCAGTAGTTGTTGGGATCGGGATTTTTTCTTTAACAACTGCTCGATTACGTCTATGACACGGTGGTATGTCTCACAGGAAGAACGTAAGAGATATGCACACCCATCGTTGATTTTCAGTCTGTATTATTTGGTGTCGTATGCATCCAGTTATTGAGGAGGTAATATTATTGTTAGTATTAGTGCTGGGTGTGTGATATGTTCGCCTTTGAGCATCAGGTTTATAAAGTATATCTGTTTGCGTAGAGGAAATGTCTATGTGCTGTTGTAGAGAGGGTATGGATTTGACTTGGAGTACTGTGATAGCGAAGGGAAGAGTATGTCTAGTGGTAAGGAAGGTACAGGTATTTGCAGAGCCACAGCGGTCAACAGAGTGTATTTCCGATACTTCGCTTATTGCCGAATTCCATTCAGTTGAGTCCGCGATCGTAAGTTTTAATTGTAAATATAATGACAGAAGATACAGGTGAGGGGTTTTCTAGAAGGTGTTCGTGTATGCAAAGTCTATGGTGGTATTGATTCGCGTACCCATGGTAGCAGTCTTCTGAATGCAGAGGCCTGTTGGAGTGTAGGAATGTATCATAGTTAACTTTACCACCTTCATGACTACTGAACAGCGAACTAATACTTAGTATGTGCTGGGCGGCTTTCGTGATCAAGTGTAACTTTGAGAAGATGTGGTGGAGCATTATTCCCTCCCATGTAAATTGTTCAGTCGACTGCTTCTGCACATTTGGTGTCTTTATTTAGTTGCCTATTCTGTAGACGTGGGAAAGACCCAAGTTGGTTTGTAGACAATATTGATCATCTGGAATCTGTTACACCACCGACTTCGGTATTCGAGAGTGCAAATATCAGTTTACTATATTTGTTTCTAGTTAGGCAATGGTTTACAGCACACTGCACCTCGCCAAAGTTTGGTGTTTGTGGAGAAATAATTTACTGTCTATATCTTATGCATTATGTTGCATTAGCGACCGGGAACCTACTGCTGTGTGCTCGATATCGAGAAGTACGGCGAAAATAGTATAATATTATGGCGAAAACGTGATTGTTCTTTTAATCGACGAGTCTGGAGATGTCTGTAGAAATTCGGGCAAGAAAGCGTTTGTGCCATGGGGGTGAGTATGTGGGGAGGGGAGGGGGGGGGGGGTGGCGAAACGAGCCTGTCTTTGCACATCAGTTCTGAGAGAGTGGCTTTGGTTTGCTGATGTAAATGGGATGATTTGGTATGGCGGGGGATATGAGTTGCATGTTTACTATATCGAGACAGTACCTGGTGATATATTGCCTGGTTGGAGATCGGTTTGACGCTCCAATATTCTTGCGAGTATCGTATGTATTTGATGACCTGTAGACAACTTTGCGATATTTAGTTGCTGGTGCAAAATGATGATCAGTGTAAAATAGTTTATTACCACTGAGTGCAGTGTCTGTAGAAAGAAAGCACAGGTTGGGGGTCGGTGCAATTTAGCAATCTTTGCAAAATAATGACAGAAAGCCCCAGAAAGAAAATGCTCGATTGATTGTGGTCGGATATAGGAGTGGTGAGAACATTTGCGTACGTTGAGAGCAGGATGGCTATCACGTAATGGCTGGGAGCAAGACTGGATCTGGCGATATTTTGGTAAACAGGTTCTGTTAGGGCAAGAATTTTTGCACATACAAGCTGAGACAACAAGAAAGCGAGAGTTAACTATTTCTGGGGCACTATAAAATTACGGAGAGCTGGACTTGGCTGATTTTTTTTTCACAAATCCAAGTGACGTAAGAATAACGTTAAGAATCTTTTAGATGGCGATGTGTCAGTCAAGCTGGGGCAGGTACAAGCAGTTGAACGCGTGTGTCAATACTTCTCTGTGCTATTCTGCCTTCAGTGGTAAAGACAAGTGGCGCCTCGAGATGCCTCGAATATGAGACTGGCGTGAACGCGCTTCGGAATGCTATGACAGTATAACGGTGACTGTATACAGGCATGCAACTTCCATCGGTGTTCGACGAAGCCAGCTCGGAGACTGTGACGGAGCACACGGACCCGAGCTGCGGCTGCCTCACTTTGTGGGGGTTGTGGCATGTGGCACTAAATGGAGGTCTATGAGTGCTTTGACAGCTGTCGGCTGCGTTGAACGTACGTGCGATCTCGTCATCATCGGTGTCTAGCAGATGGGAATTTCTCAGGTCTTATGTATGAATTGGGGTGACGCCACCTAATGCTTGCGGAAGCTGAGCAGAGGCCTGTGCGTGGTTTGACATCTGACTGATGCACCACTTATCGCTACCTCTTGTGCACTCTACTGGACAGTGGGCGGTGGACTATGCTTGTGCGCATTGATTGCATTATTTTACGAGTGGCTCTGTAGGCCGTGCTATGTGCTATTTGGACAGTTTATGAGTACTGAGCGTATCTACACATCAGTATGAAGAATTGTTTAGGAGCAGTTTGCTATTGGGGTCTGGAGCTCGTGGTTAACCATCTAGGTGGCGCCATCTTAGATTATGGTACTTACGTCATCACCTGACGTCACTACAGCGTCCTCTAGTGGCACTGATATGAACTAACTCAGTTGGGCTCTGGACTCAGTGGGGAATAGACTTGGTGTTGGTGCTCGCTCTAATTGTTTTAATAAAGACTGGTGCATGATTTCGACAGCTGACGATTAGCAAGCAGAGTGTTTTAGATGGATTATTATTTTGACAATTTAGGAGTTGTTTGGCTATCTAGACGTAAATGTATTGTATTATTTATGAGTGGTTCGCATGTCTGTAGGTTGTGCAAAGTGTTATTTCTGACAGTTTACAACTAGCAAGAGTGTGTGTAGCGCCTTATACATGAGTTATGTAGAAGTAGTTGCAGGTCTGTATGCTGTGGGGCATGTCAGAGCGTGTGTTCTGTGATACATATGCTCCGTCGCTGAATAAACTGCTCTCAGATAAATAAAGTACACTGCTTCCTCTATCCATCAGCCTAGTGCGGGCTGAGCCCTTTTAGTTGGTTGTTTTGGGGAAGAGACCAAACAGCGAGGTTATCAGTCTCATAGGAGTAGGGAAGGATGGGGAAGGAAGCCGGCCGTGCCCTTTCAAACGACCCATCCCGGCATTTGCCTGGAGCGATTTAGGGAAATCACGGAAAACCTAAATCAGGATGGCCGGACGCGGGATTGAACCGTCATCCTTCCGAATGCGAGTCCAGTGTGCTAACCACTGCGCCACCTCGCTCCGTCTGTGTCCTTTTACCAGCAACCCCTAGGAAGAGGTTGCACCCTGGAGGCTTGGGTTAGTGGCGGTCAGCTTTGTTTGCAACAGTTTTCTTAGGTTGGTAGTGAAAGCCCAAGTGACCTTTCTTTACTGCCAGAATTCAAACTCGGTGCCGGTTCCTAGGACCTTGAAAAGTAGTTGAGAGTAGGTAGTTGAAAGTATAGTGAACACCTTTTCCTACCTATTGTTGTTGTTGTTGTTGTGGTCTTCGGTCCTGAGACTGGTTTGATGCAGCTCTCCATGCTACTCTATCCTGTGCAACCTTCTTCATCTCCCAGTACCTACTGCAACCTACATCCTTCTGAATCTGCTTGGTGTATTCATCTCTTGGTCTCCCTCTACGATTTTTACCCTCCACGCTGCCCTCCAATACTAAATTGGTGATCTCTTGATGCCTCAGAACATGTCCTACCAACCGTTCCCTTCTTATAGTCAAGTTGTGCCACAAACTTCTCTTCTCCCCAACCCTATTCAACACCTCCTCATTAGTTATGTGATCTACCCATCTAATCTTCAGCATTCTTCTGTAGCACCACATTTCGAAAGCTTCTATTCTCTTCTTGTCTAAACTATTTATCGTCCATGTTTCACTTACATACATGGCTACACTCCATACAAATACTTTCAGAAACGACTTCCTGACACTTAAATCTATACTCGATGTTAACAAATTTCTCTTCTTCAGAAACGCTTTCCTTCCCATTGCCAGTCTACGTTTTATATCCTCTCTACTTCGACCATCATCAGTTATTTTGCTCCCCACATAGCAAAACTCCTTTACTACTTTAAGTGTCTCATTTCCTAATCTAATACCCTCAGCATCACCTGACTTAATTCGACTACATTCCATTATCCTCGTTTTGCTTTTGTTGATGTTCATCTTATACCCTCCTTTCAAGACACTATCCATTCCGTTCAACTGCTCTTCAAAGTCCTTTGCTGTCTCTGACAGAATTACAATGTCATCGGCGAACCTCAAAGTTTTTATTTCTTCTCCATGGATTTTAATACCTACCCCGAATTTTTCTTTTGTTTCCTTCATGCTTGCTCAATATACAGATTGAATAATATCGGGGAGAGGCTACAACCCTGTCTCACTCCCTCTCCAACCACTGCTTCCCTTTCATGACCCTCAACTCTTATAACTGCCATTTGGTTTCTATACAAATTGTAAATAACCTTTCGCTCCCTATATTTTACCCCTGCCACCTTCAGAATTTGAAAGAGAGTATTCCAGTCAACGTTGTCAAAAGCTTTCTCTAAGTCTACAAATGCTAGAAACGTAGGTTTGCCTTTCCTTAACCTAGTTTCTAAGATAAGTCATAGGGTCAGTATTGCCTCACGTGTTCCAATATTTCTACGGAATCCAAACTGATCTTCCCCGAGGTTGGCTTCTACTAGTTTTTCCATTCGTCTGTAAAGAATTCGCGTTAGTATTTTGCATCCGTGGCTCGTTAAACTGATAGTTCAGTAATTTTCACATCTGTCAACACCTGCTTTCATTGGGATTGGAACTATTATATTCTTCTTGAAGTCTGAGGGTATTTCGCCTGTCTCATACATCTTGCTTACCAGATGGTAGAGTTTTGTCAGGACTGGCTCTCCCAAGGCCGTCAGTATTTCTAATGGAATGTTGTCTACTCCCGGGGCCTTGCTTCGACTCAGGTCTTTCAGTGCTCTGTCAAACTCTTCACGCAGTATCATATCTCCCATTTCATCTTCATCTACGTCCTCTTCCATTTCCGTAACATTGTCCTCAAGTACATCGCCCTTGTATAGACTCTCTACATACTCCCTCCACCTTTCTGCTTTCCCTTCTTTGCTTAGAACTGGGTTTCCATCTGTGCTCTTAATATTCATACAAGTGGTTCTCTTTTCTCCAAAGGTCTCTCCTACCTTTATGAAGACAAATCACTTGACTAATGCAGTAGCCAATAGGAGTGCAACATTCTAGGGGTGGGGGTGCTAGGTTATGAATGAACACCGCGCTGATAGTGGGAAAATGTGGAACTTCTCATTTGATCATTGAATATTGAAATTGTAAATTTAATTATTGAATATGATTGAAATCGAAATGGAATTAAGTACTTAGGTAATTGATAGGTTAGATGGGCGATGTGGGTATTACTTTAGTTAGCATATTTACAGAAGACTATGTCCGGTGCGTGTATGGAGATTGTGGCCGAGGGTGTGTGATGTAGGCGGTCGGATACCCGTGGGCCAGTGGTGTGGCGCATGTGCGGTTATAGCACACGTGCGCGAGAGAGAGGAGACGATCTTGTTTCGTCATGTTACTTCGTGGTAGCGCCCTCTGGTGGGCATGGTATGAACTAAGTCAAATGGGCTACGGAGCTTGCAGTGAACACAGTGGGTGCAGTCATCTTGAATACCGGTACTTGCATCATGATCTGACATCAGGAGTGTGCCCTCTGGTGGCACTGATATGAACTAAGCCACTTGGAGTCCAGACCCAGTGGAGAACACACATGCTTGAAATTGGTTAAATAATAAAGAGAAGTCCTTTTTTCCTGCGATTTTCTTTGTTTAGTAGAGATAACTGGAGTGTGTTGCATTATCATGTTGGAATTTGAACTTTGCGCCATTTTTCTGGGGGAGAGGGCATGAAACTTTCCCGCCAAAATTCAAGCTTCCTGACAAAATCCGCCATCTTGGATGACGTAATCGCCGTCATCTTGGACAATGGTACATAACGCCAGAATATGCCTTGTCTCAATACTCTCCTACACCCTACATAAAGGATGTCTTGTGAATGGAGCATTCTGATTGTTTCTTACTGAATTTACCCACCAAACTGCTGCTGCTGCAGGTGTGGGAGCACTGTCTGCCATTTTCTGCAGATGAGACTTTCAGTGGAGAAAATCTTTTGTACAGATCATAAAGAAAAATCACACAGCAGTCATAGGCCACTGACAATTAAACCCCGCCAAAGTTGTCTACAGACCATGAAATATGGAAAGACGCTTCCTCAATCACACTACTCTGCAACTGTCGAGGATAGCTTGAATATTTCAGCAGGAAACCGATCTTTGACCAGGCTGTGTCACCCCATATCGATGAGGTAAACACACAGTTCATATACTGCACTGTACAAAATCATCACTTCTGCACCCTGCCAATAGCTATCGACCACCGGACCATGGAGACAGTCAGATTTTAAAAAAAAGATAAGCACATGCACCGTATACAGTCTTCGCAGCACTAGATGTTTCCCGCAAGATCGGTCAGTCATCCAGTGCGGCCAATGGTCACAAGCCAACTAATCCAGCACACCCCCTAGTCTGACATGCGACCAGAGTGCCCTCAGTGGATCGCAGTCACTCTCTGAACCGTTGCACAAAGGCGTTACTGTTTCCGGCCTTGACCTGCTTACTTGCTTTCTTACTGCCATGACTTCCGCACCCATCCCCATATTCTGAGATTATAAGAACACATGTATTTTCACCTGGTTTACCAGAATATCATAACCATTTACACAATAGTTCTCGATATCAATCATGTAACAGTACTGCTTGCATAGCAGTATAGCTTGCACAGCATAATTCCGAAGACAAGGAGTGGAAATTGTATTAGTAACCCAAAACTTTAGCGAGCTGCAGCTTGGTGGATGATGATGATGAGGTCCCTTACTCTGAGGAGTGTAGCAGATGATGCGGGAGACCTGCTGTACTAGGCAAGGTCCTTCCTATGACCATAATGGGGATGAATGATGATGATGAAGACGACACAACAACACCCAGTCATCTCGAGGCAGGAAAAACGTTTTAGAGTGATTTCTGAGTGAAAATGTCATGTGCTGGCAATAAACGTGAAGTTCCTCGCAAGCAACTTTAATTAAATTGCGTGCCTATGGAGTATCGTCTTAGCTGTGCGACTGGTTTCGTGATTTCGTGTCATAAAGGTCACTGTATGTAGTAATCGACGGAAAATCTCAAGTAATACAGAAGTGATAGAAGCGATATCTGGCGTTTGCAAGGAAGTGTTATAGGCGCTCCTCTGTTCCCGATCTAATAAAATATTTAGGAGACAATTTGAGTAGCCCTCTTAGACTGTTTGCAGAGAATACTATGATTTACCGTCTTATAAAGTTATCAGAGATTAAAACAAATTAGAAAACTACTTAGACAAGATATCAGTATGGTGAGAAAAGAGGCAATTGACTCTAAATAATGAAAAGTCTGAAGTCATCCACATGAGTACTGAAAATGAATCCACTAAATTCGCTTTATAGGATGAAACACGAGATTCTAAAGGCGGTAAATTCAACTAAGTACCTAGGTATTACAATTACAAATAATTTAAAATGTATCTATCACATGGATAACATTGTGCAGAAAGCAAACCAAAGAATGCCATTTATTGGTAGTGAAAGGTGTGTGCTAAGGTCTGATCAGGGTAGATCCAGAAAATAGAGTTGATAGTTGCCAACCACAAGGTGGAATGAGTATAATATCTTTGAGTAGGAGGATCTTTGATGGTTAAGAGAGCCGGGTGCGCACAGAAAAACTCAGTAGTCGCAGTCGCAGCTAGGTGCCCGGAGGAAGTAGATGTGTGATGACAGCTTGAAGGTAGGATTCGCATTACGCAGTTTTACGATTGTACACTGAGCAAAATTTAGCACGTTAACAGGAGAAGCTATAAAATGATATCAATATGGTTTTTGTTAGATAATGTTCAGAGTTAGGATTTGTATGTCCAAGTTTTGACGCAGTTAGCGTTTGGTAACATTTTTTGTAAGAGTGATTCACGCTACAAAAATATTGGAAATGGTGGTTTTTGTATATGACTTAAATTTTTAATAATATGTATATATTGAGATCAACATTGTGTTTAAATCTAACAGCCTGAATCATAATCCACATCCTTTGCTTGTACTGAATATGAAAAGTTGAATTGAAAAGTTGCAACAAAATTCTGCTCCTCATTCTGAGCACATACAGGCCTTAAAATCATGTATCGAATCCCTGACATCTGACATCACTCAACTTAAAACAAAGGTCAGTGAACAGGGTGAGCAATTCCACTCACAATTAAGAAACATAACGGAAAGAGTAGCCACTTTGGAAACTCATGCAGAAAATGAATTAGATCTGACAACCCCAGCTCCCTTTTCAGAGACAACTGGATATCAAGCTCTGGCTAAATTTAAAAGTAAACAAATCACTATTAATGAACAACAAAAACGAGAACTCAACTCAGTTCCTAGTAAACTTTCTGATATACAGCAACAATTACAGGGCAACAGTGCGCCTCATAATTTTGTCCCAGAACAGCAGGAAAATTCGTTTGCATACCAGCAACAACAGCCCCCATTCTTATCTTCACAGGCTTCATTTGCACAAGATTACCTTGTACAAAGTAGTACCTTGCCAGGCAATTTCTTTTGCCCCATGATGCTCTTTCTTTTCCACACCAGGACAATGTAGATTATAAACACTTCCTGTCAATTAAGAAATTTAAAGCGTTTTGGAATAACCCGAATGATTTACATCCTCTTGCTTGGCTTCAGCAATTCACATTCGCTTTTCCTCCAAACTTGCCAGTGGCACATCAATTAGAACTTGTCTGCAGTTTCTTGGAGGGTGAACCTGCAACGCGAATGAGATACATTGCACGGCAATGTTTGTCTTTACAGTTATTCCAACAACAATTTCTTGATGCTTACTGGAATCCCACCTCACAGTGTGCTGTGAAAGACTAGTTGCTGAATATGACACCTTTTTAAAACCCACAATGTTTTGACCACATGGTTCAACAGAATCAACATTTATCTGAACCTTACAGCCCTTCTGATCTCATTCAGCTTTGTATTTCAAAATTACCTAGATCATTGAGAGTTCCGTTGCTGACAGGGAGTCGCACAGAAAACTTGAACACTTTTCGTGATGTTTTACAGCTTCTTGAACTGGATGAAACACACAATCCATGATCTAGTCAACACTCTTTCCCGAAAACACAAAAGAATAGTGACAACCGTTTCTGTAATAACAGCAGGCAGTTTCCGAATAATATACTTCAATATGGAAATGCAAGATGCTTTCTTCCAAACCCCAGTATCAGCAGAATGTTGTGAATGCCTACACATCCAGGAATCAAAATTATCATCCCGGCGGTACAGTAACAACCAGAGAAACTGGGAGGCTCAGCGGAATAATTCCAACACTTCTTTTGTACAAAGAAACCACATGTGGCACCAGAACCGCCATCAACCATATGGAACCAACGATTACTACCAATGATGACAAACCTTTGATCGCCCACCCACTCATCAGTACAGTCAACAAAATTTTTCAAATCGTAATGATAATTATCCAAGTCATAATCAGAGACAAACAAATGACAGTCGACAGAACTATGGCAATGACAGACGAGTACCATTTCATCAACCTGATTCCCATTTCCACCTCAGACATAATTTCAAGAATTCATCAGGTAGAACAGTACAGTTAGTAGAAGTTCGTCCACCAAATCCCTGAAACAATGGAGAGCATCAGCATGAAACAGAACACCAACAATAGCAATTAATTGCTCTGCCTACCGCATGCTCGCTGCAGTGCGAGCGGTGCCATGATTCTTCTGAAAATTTTACATCACATGTCATCCGTTGTGACGATGTACGAGAGGACGTTCTGCTGGAAAAAATTGAACTACAACCAATTGTTCATCATCCCCTCATTAATATTTCAATAGGCACACACCAATTCTCTGCAGTACTTGATTCGGGTTCTCCCATTTCTGTTATTAATGCAGCCGCTTTTCAAAAATGCGCCGCTGTTGCTACCATTCCAACACTTCCACTTTAGCATGCTGAGGTCAGAGGTGCTGTTCCTGGCAAAAGTGTAGATATTAAACAGCAATGTTATCTGCAATTTCAAGTCAATACACATTTTTTTATATGCAACATTCTTAATAGTTCTGCTTCTCATTACAGACGTCATTCTGGGGATCGATTTTTTGAACAAATACGAAGCAATTCTAGATTTTGAAGATTATTGGATTCATCTCTGTGATGATGGAGTTTTTTTTTTTGGACTTTCACAAACATTTGTTGAAAGCAGAACAAACCTTAACAAAATTAATTTCATTCAGTCTCAGCTCCCATCGAATGTAACATTGACGTCATTTTTGTTCCTTCACCAAACATTGACAATGACGATACAACACCAGACATTAGTGAATTATTCAGGATAAAATCATGGAAGTTGATTCAGCTTCAGTTCAAGAATAGGAATATTTACATGCCATTTTAACTGAGTTTTCCCATGTTTTTGACACAGCTCCAGGCACAATCTCAGATTTTTATATAAACTTCAAGTAAAACCCCATACCCCTTTTGCTGTTCCACCTTACCTGATACCATTAGTTCAGTGTGACAAAGTCAAACAGGAAACCCAATCTATGTTAGCTCACAATATTATTGAACCTGCTACCAGACAATACAATTCCCCAATACATGCTGTGCCTAAACAGGGTGGTTCAATTCGTCTTGTTTCGGATTCAAGACAGATCAATATGATCATTGTACCAGAGACAGATAGGCCATAGTTCCATTTGCGCACTTGGCGATGTACTCATCAGACTCACAAAATTTCCCCCATTTTTATCTCCAGATACCATGCTTCATCAAATCCCGCAGAATGGTTAATGAAGGGATTTTTGAAATTATTTAATATCTTTTGTCATGCAAAACATAATGATTGGGACAAATACCTTCACATGTTTTGGGATGTAATAAATTCATTATCAAATACTTCCATACAGTTGTCTCCACATCTCGTTTTAAAGAATCAACATTCGCCTGACAAGATTAAACAGATCATATGTTTCCTGCAGTCTTGCTGCCTACAACATCACGAGATTATTCAAATTGCATTACAAAGTATTAAGTGAGCTGCTGACCTATGACTGCACCAACTGAAGTCACCAAAGAGGAATATTTCTTTTCAAGTAGGAGACAATGTTCTGGTCCACTCCCACAGGCTATCCAATAAAGCCCGCCATGTATGTCAAAAATTCTTTCTGTTATATAATGGTCCATATCGAGTAGTCCGTACAACACATCCTAATGCCCTTGAAATCCAAACCATACGTACAATAAAATCATGTGGTGTACAACATATCACAAACTCCAAACACTTCATTGAATAGACAGTACTGTTTCCTTTGGGAACATTTTGGGTTTCACTACTTCGGTTTATTACAGTAAATCCCAGCTATGTATGTCCAGCTATTTTATTTATATTATTTCTCCCTGTCCCAGGCATTGTTTGCAGATGTGTAGCGCCTCTGCAGCAGTAGCTTGGAACCAATTATGGCCTGTGTCGCACAAATTCCTGTCACAGCTGGTGGTAGGCCACTGATGGTACCTCTAACAGTGGATACAACATGCACCACTGGCGGGACAGATCTTTTTCATGTCGTTAGGCCTGTGCCATATGAATTCTGCTCACAGGTGGCAGTCAGCCATCCAGGTATATTTCCACTCGTAGCCCCAACAAGCACATGAGCAGAACAGAATTTTTTTTCACATCATTAGGCCTGTGTCAAGCACATTTATGTTCCAGCATGCAAGCGTTCAGAATATTTCCCTGTGTAAAAACTCCAACTAACACCACCTGTGTTCTGTTCTTGCATTATGATAAAGACATGAGTTCGGAGACATCTTTTTCTGCAGGCAGCTTAGTAGTGTTACCTGTTTTCTTTCCTGCACCTTATAGGTTTCTCACTTATTGTAATAACCTGGGATTATTTCAGTACATTACCGATGAATTACATTATTGTTTTCTGTGAAACTCTTTTCATACTGGCGTTTGAATTTGACATTACAGTTGAGAATTTCGGTCATCAAATTGATGTTGATACTTTCTACATGATACCCTTGCTCCTATTTTTTTCTTGGTTGATCACCTCTGTTACTTTGCGATGCCTACATTGAACTATATTTATATTATATAATGACACTAACTGTCACAAGATTTTGTCGTAATGAAGACCACTTTGTACGTTCATGTTAAGCTAGTCGTACCAATTTTCCTGAAGTTTACTTAAGGTTTTCGTGCTAAAGGATGTAATATGAGTATTGACAATGTATATAAGAAAATGAGATGTGGTTCATGCTACAAAAATGTTGGAAATGGCAGTTTTTGTATATGACTTAAATTTTTAACTATATATATATATATATATATATATATATATATATATATATATATAGAGAGAGAGAGAGAGAGAGAGAGAGAGAGAGAGAGAGGGGGGGAGAGGGAGGGAGAGAGAGAGAGAGATCAACATTGTGTTTAAATCTAACAGCCTGAACCATAATTCACATCCTTTGCTTGTACTGATTATGAAAATGAGTAGTAAAGTAAAATTACATACCAAATGAAAGAATGTAAAGAAAATGAGGCCTCTATGCAGTATACAGGGTTATCACAAATGATTGAAGCGATTTCACAGCTCTACAATTACTTTATTATTTGAGATATTTTCACAATGCTTTGCACACACATACAAAAACTCAAAAAGTTTTTTTAGGCATTCACAAATGTTCGATATGTGCCCCTTTAGTGATTCGGCAGACATCAAGCTGATAATCAAGTTCCTCCCACACTCGGCGCAGCATGTCCCCATCAATGAGTTCGAAAGCATCGTTGATGTGAACTCGCAGTTCTGGCACGTTTCTTGGTAGAGGAGGTTTAAACACTGAATCTTTCACATAACCCCACAGAAAGAAATCACATGGGGTTAAGTCGGGAGAGCGTGGAGGCCATGACATGAATTGTTGATCATGATCTCCACCATGACCGATCCATCGGTTTTCCAATCTCCTCTTTAAGACATGCTTCTGCTTTAGCCTTTTCCGTAAGATTTTCCAAACCGTCGGCTGTGGTACGTTTAGCTCCCTGCTTGCTTTATTCGTCGACTTCCGCGGGCTAAGCGTGAAACTTGCCCGCACGCGTTCAACCGTTTCTTCGCTCACTGCAGGCCGACCCGTTGATTTCCCCTTACAGAGGCATCCAGAAGCTTTAAACTGCACATACCATCGCCGAATGGAGTTAGCAGTTGGTGGATCTTTGTTGAACTTCGTCCTGAAGTGTCGTTGCACTGTTATGACTGACTGGTGTGAGTGCATTTCAAGCACGACATACGCTTTCTCGGCTCCTGTCGCCATTTTGTCTCACTGCGCTCTCGAGCGCTCTGGCGGCAGAAACCTCAAGTGCGGCTTCAGCCGAACGAAACTTTATGAGTTTTTCTACGTATCTGTAGTGTGTCGTGACCATATGTCAATGAATGGAGCTACAGTGAATTTATGAAATCGCTTCAATCATTTGTAATAACCCTGTATATGTGGTGTTCATGGTTTGAATCGACTTTGGTATAACTTAAGTTATCAGAGTGAAGATATTTCAAATAACTAATTTTATGCCATTACTCAACTGGCATTATTCAAATCAAGATATAATTTCGTTAAGTAAACATCAGGGGCAAATTTAATTTTTCAGTACCATCTTAATGCCGTTGTACAAACAGCATTATTCTCTTAAACTTGATTGCTGAGTGAAATACATATTTCATTATTGGCAAAAATGGAGGAGTGCACGAAACAAATTTGCAGACGCAGTCAGATGCAGGTTTGTTGAATAATTATTTTGGAACAATTTTATCTTTGATACTTTTACTAATTAAAAAGGAAACAATTTTGGGTTAGATACTTTCATTTTCCATCCCCATGAACCATGGACCTTGCCATTGGTGGGGAGGCTTGTGTGCCTCATGTATGCAGATAGCTGTACCATCGGTACAACGACAATGGAGGGTTAACTGTTGAGAGGCCAGACAAATGTGTGGTTCGTGAAGAGTGGCAGCAGCCTTTTCAGTAGTTGCAGGAGCAACAATCTGGATGATTGACTGATCTGGCCTTGTAACACTAACCAAAACGGCCTTGCTGTGCTGGTACTGTGAACAGCTGAAAGCAAGGGGAAACTACAGCCGTAATTTTTCATGAGGGCATGCAGCTTTGATGGAGTAGCATGGAGAGCTGCATCAAACCAGTCTCTGGACTGAAGACCTTAACAACAACAACAACTTCCACTTTTAAAGATAATTTTGAACATGATACTTTCAGTAGAACAGTTAGAAAATGCAACAGGTCTACTAAAGAGACAACTTGAACTATGTTTTTCCGCCCTCTTCTGGAGTACTGCTGTCAGGTGTGGGATCCACAAAATGTAGAATAGATCAAAAAAGTTTAAAGAAGGCCAGTCGTTTTGTATTTTCACGAAATAGGAGTGACTGCCACAGATATGATAGGCGAGTTGGGGTGTCAATCATCAAAACAAAGGCATTTTTCGTTGTGGCAGGATTTTCTCATGAAATTTCAGTCGCCAACTTTCTCGTCATAGTGTGAAAAATACTTTGTCGGCGCCCACCTACATAGGGAGGAATGTTCATCACAGTAAAGTATGATAAATTAGAGCTCTTAAGAAAAGGTAAAAGCGTTTGTGTTTCCTGAGCGCTGTTCGAGAGGAGAACAGTTGAGATATAGCTAGAAGGTGATCCTGTGAACACTCTGCCAGGCACTTAACTGCCAATTGCAGAGTCATCATATAGATGAGGATGGTTTACAAGCAGTCGAGGTGGTTTATGTCCCGCATTTATAACTTCTTCAAATGTGAATCTGAAAGCGATACTTCTATTTTTGACATTTAGAAAACTCAAGAACGAACTACAGGGGCATATGTCGGCATGAGAACTGTACAGAGAACACTAAACAAAAGTGTTGAAGCTGTAGAAACCTCAGGATAATTTGATTTCGTGTCCCCTGAAAATCATATAAATTGTAATAAACCTGTAACACAAATAGATGGTTTTGAAAACGATATTTTAAAGCACTCCGTCTTTGAAATGTATATAAGAAGGGAATACCCAACATTACAAAAACTTGTTACACTTATGCCTGAGCAAATTGGCTTCAAAGGTAGGGCTTCGTCAATGTAAAGAATTTTAAAATACATTGGTTTTCAACATGTTAAGAAGAGAGATATTAATTAAAAGAAGTGACATAGAAGCTGCACGAAGCACGTCCGTTATAAAGATACAAGAGGAAGAGGTAGGTCTACAGTGTATTACCCTGATGAAACTTGGGTGAATCAGAATAATTCCATCAATACCTGTTTGAGAATGAGTGATGGTAGTGGCGGTTTTATAGTTCCCTTAGGAAAAAGGTTCTCGGATACTTATTCAACATGCTGGCTCTTCTTCTGATTTGGTTCCTAAGAGTAAACTTGTATTTAGGTGTAAGAAAATCAGTAGTGACCACCATTCAGAAATGAACGTTGTCACTTTCAAGAAGTGATTCACTGAACAATTTTTGCCATACCTAGCTTCGAAGTCGGTCACTGTAATTACCGTGCCACTTATCATTCAGCTGTTACAGAGAAATGACCAATTACAACCACCAGGAAAAGGGATATTGTGCTCTGGCTGAAAAATAAAAGTATTCCCAGACAATATAAGCCAGACTCGTGCTGAACTCCTGCTGTTCGTTAATTTATAAAAGTCAGGTGACAGAATGTACAAATTTGAATTCTTGCATGTGGATGTGGCCACACGGTTTTGCGTTTACCCACATATTACTGTCAGTATATCCAATATAATTAATTTGCGCACAGGTTACAAGCTATGTGGGGAAAAAACAAAACACTCAAGATAACAGAGAATGAAAGGCCTGTGCATGAAGTAACAGACATCACTTCAGGGTGGGCACATTGTGTGTGTCACGCTGAAAAGTTTCAAAAATAAGACTTTCACAGAGAAGTGAAGATGAATAAAGGCATTGAACGCTTCATACTAAATTTACAATCAGATGGTTCGGACATGGACTCAGATAGCAGATGATATTACGAGACGAAGTAAAGTAATGATCTTTCTTAGTTTTATACACTCATGGTTTAAAAACGTTTTTGTCAATATATCAATTTCATATACTGTACATGAGAACTTCGTAGCTTTTATCTATTAGGAATATGTAGTCAGTAAAATATTCAGCCTATAATGTTCAACACATTGCCCATGGAGAAGTTAAGCTTTTCCCAGCTTGCGATATTACTTGTGAGAACGCGGCTGGATAAATTCGTCAAAAACTGCAGTATATCGACAAATAAACCCTTGTCATTTTCACAGTACGAATTGGGAAATGCCTTAAAATGAAAAGGATGGTTACCTGTTGAGATATCGGTGGTTTTAGACGTTATTGGTCAGCATTCTGTCGATTTGTTCAAAGAAGATGGTTAATTGTTAGCTTGTTCAGTGGATCATAAATGCGTTCTTCCCCTGTAATGTCAAAAGAATTAGTTTAAACTCATAATGCCTGTTGACACCCGAAAACATGATAACATACTGACAATTTTTACTATAGTCTTTAGCACTAATGTTTGCAACCGGTAATTCTTTTTTACATAGAGTGATTTACATGGAACAGCAGTGAAACACACCCACATACATACATTATACACATTTTTAAAAAAAAGTGTATGGAGTAGAAGCAGTTGTCAAACGAATATAATGATTTCGGCTTGAGTTTGAATTTTATTTTGATATGTATTAAATTTTTACTTATAATACAGTCCAAATCTCAATAAATGGCAATTGTTCCAACTGTTTTCAATTATCTTGTCATTAGACAACCGACATTTTGAGAAAAATTGGTCTTGACTTCACAAAGCTATATCATCTGCTCTCGCCTTCCCACGTCACACAGACAATCGCTGTGGAGTATTGGACACAACCTCAAGATTTACAAGTGAAATTTCTCTCATGTAGGCGAATGATCGAAATCGGATTTAAAATGTATAATTTTCCTCATAGATTTGAATACGATGAACCAAAGGCAAATGAACATGATTGTTGTCCACAATAACACAGTTTGGCTATATGGATAAACGTGTAATTGTTTAAATATTCTCGCATCATGTGAAAAGTTCTTTCTCTCTCTCTCTCTCTCTCTCTCTCTCTCTCTCTCTTTGTGCAGTGGTACATTTAGTTCCTGTGATATCTTCAAGTTTTGTATGTGACAATATTCTGGAACACCAGATGAAGCAGTTTGTGTTCAACGACAAAGGGTATCGATACACCAGGGATGGCAAGGAGGAATGCCACAGGTAAAGGCCGCAGGTATTTCCAGCATGACAGGAAGTGCTTAGTGGCTACTGCATGACCAGCCATAAGCCAGGAAGGAGGAAGGCTGCAGGTAAAGGCCACAGGTATTTCCAATGCGACAGGAAGTGCTTAGTGGCTACTGCATGAGCATGCCATAAGCCAGTGCACTCCTTGGCTGTGCCATATGCAGGTGCATTATCTGTCTTCCAGCGGGCCGTGGAGACTATGGGATGCACATCTTGCCTCTTGTGCTTCAGAAGACAAACTGTTTGGACTTTTATCGAATGATCTACAGCTACAGCATACGCATTTATTGGCATGAGTTGTGAACCATAACTTAGCCCCATCTTCATTATTTCATGAAGCATATTCGTCTCTACCAAATATCTTTGCTATTAACATAGTCCTCATAGACAGTCATCTCGTCCATCCTCCCAGTCAAGCAGCTAAACACAGACCAAATCCTTTTCCCACCATTTTTTCCCAGACTGCCATCTTGGATTACATCATGGGAGGGGAGAGGGGGAGGGATGGTAGCGCCCTCTGGCGATGGTGTTGTGAACTAGGTCAGTTGGACTCCAGACCTCAACGTGAACACACTGGATGGAGCTACTGTCTGTGACAACTCAAACTGTTTAAATAAACAATGCATGAAAATAGAGACTTTTGTCCCTCCTATCTGGCAGCCCAGTACTGACTGAGTCCTTTTCCCATAAATTTCCGAACTGGGGAGGGGAGGGGAGGGGCTGGGGAGGGCAGGGGTGTGGAGGGGGTTAGGTTAATGAAGATAGCCCAATTGACCGATTTTACCTCCAGAACTTGAACCTCCTGCCACGACATCACTGTGATGTTGCGACATCTGTGGCCGCCATCTTGAATAAATTTGGCAACAATGTAGAGTGGAGCCATACCCCCTTTCCCTACTACTACCATTCCTGTCTGTTCTCTCTCTCTCTTTCAATGTGTATATCGAGAGAATCAAGAGATGCACATTTATCCTCCTTATGGTGGGTTGTTTCCTTCATTTGACCGGTATTGCTACATGAGAAACAGTCACCAGACCACAGTACATCATGTATTTAACACTAACCCAAAGTCAGGAACGCTAACTCTGTGTTTCAACAAATACTTGACAGTTTAATCGAACGGCACAGATAATATCTCCATAGGGATTGATACTGCAGAACATAAGTTGCACAGGTTCTTCACAACTGAACGCTTATAGTTACCTGACACAGGCACATTTTCGTTGTCCAGTTGCTACATATGCAGGCAGAATAACAAAAGGGGTTGACTAGCAGCGAGAAGCCAAGACGTTGATTATTGGCACTGGCTTTGTGACGTCACAACCCAGCTCAGTCCTGTCAGGCTATTTATAACAGTGTACAGTTCTGACATACTGTCCAAGACTTGAGATACTGGCACAGGTTCTATGACGTCAGAACCCACGTTCTCGAATACTGGCACTGTACAGGGAAATGTGCTATAATAGTTCAAATGACAACATAACCGAAGAGCAGTTAATATTAGGTCCTGTACACAGAGTATCTAGACAGCTCTCCATATTGTAGCGTACAAGTCACACAGGTTCACAACCACTGAACAAATAAAGTTACCTGTCAGAAGCACGTATGCGTTCTCCCATTGTTCCATACGCAAGTGGAATAGAAAAACGGACTGATTAGCAGTGATATAAGACATTCTCCACAATGTGTTGTATGCAGGTTTACTACCTATCAAGAAAATATTGGAGCAAGACAGCATCAAAGTCTTTAACACCACATACAATACACACCAGAAACCGCACATCTCACCTCTCATTTCTGATGAATTGTAAGAGTGTTTGTACAGAAAAATGTACTACAGTAAATCAACTGATGCGTTAGTCAGTTGGTGTAGCACCATATTAACATTTGCAGTATTAGATTCAATCGACTGAAACAGTAGGTCCTAACATGAATCCATATTGCAGTAGGTTCCCAACCGATTGCCAGCTGTACCATAGCGACCGATACACTCTTTTGGTGGGTAGCAGTGTAGCTTTTTAATTAACGCGGATTTTCGCTGTCGACAGTCCTTTGTGTAATTGGAACTTGTTATGGATGCAGTTGTTATTGCAATCTTCAGTCCGAAGACTAATTTGATGCAGCTCTCCATGCTACTCTATCCTGTGCGAGCCTCTTCATTTTCGGATAAATACTGCAACCTACAACTTCCTGAATCTGTTTACTGTAGTCATCTGTTGGTCTCCCACTACGATATTTACCCCCCCCCCCCCATACACACTTCCCTTCAGTACTATAGTAGTGATCCATTGATGTCTCAAAATGTATCATATTGGTTGATCCCTTCTTTTGGTCAAGCTGTGTCACAAATTTCTTTTCTCCCCAGTTCTATTCAATATTTCCTCATTAATTACATGATCAACCCATCTAATCTTCATCATTCTTCTGTAGCACCACACTTCGAAAGCCTCCACTCTCTTTTTGTCTAAGCTGTTTATCCTCCATGATTCACTTCCTTACATGGCAACAATCCAGGCAAATGCCTTCTCAAAAGACTTCCTAACACTGAAATCGATGTTCAACTTTAACAAATTTCTCTGTTTTAGAAATGCGTGTCTCACCATTGCCTGTCTACATTTTATATCCTCTCTACTTTGGTCATCATCAGTTATTTGGTGCACAAACAGAGGAACGCATCTACTACCTTTAGTACCTCGTTTCCTGATATGACTACCTTAGCACCACCTGATTTAATTCAACTACTTTCCATTACCCTTGTTTTGCTTTTGTTTATGGTCATGTTACATTCTCCTTTCAAGATACTGTCCATGCCGTTCAGCTGCTCTTCCAAGACCTTCGCTGTCTGTAACAGAATTACAATGTTATTGGAAAACCTAGAACTTTTTATTTCTTTTCCCTAAATTTTAATTTATACTCCAGATTTTCCTCTGGATTCTTTACTGCTTGCACAATGTACAGATTGAATAACACTGAGGACAGGCTACAATCCTCTCTCACTCCCTTCTCAACTACTACTTCCCTTTCATGCCCGTTGATTCTTATAACTGCCATCTGGTGTCCATACAAGTTGTAAATAGCCTTTCGCTTCCTGTATTTTACACCTGCTACCCTCAGTATTTCAAATAGAGTGTTCCAGTCAACATTGTCAAAAGCTTTCTCTGAGTTTGTCTTTCCTTAACATATCTTATTAGAGAAGTCGTAGAGACAGTATTGCCTCACGTGTTCCTACAAACCTCCAGAATCCAAAACGATCTTCCCTCAGATTGGCTTCTACTAGTTTTTTTTCATTCTTTCGCAGATAATTCTTGTTAGTATTTGGTAACCATGACTTAAAAAGCTGATACTTCGGTAATTTTCGCACCTGTAACAACTGCTTTCTTTGGAATTGTAATTCTAACATTCTTCTGTGTTTTTCGCGGTCTTCTTTTATTTCCCCCTCGTTCAACAGCTCCCTGATGTAGATGGTGTAGTGCCTGATACAAATGTGGAGGAGCAGCAGCAGGAGAAATCAAACCACCATGCAGTCACGCCATTGACGCAGCTCCCAACACGTTAGAGTGGTAACCAATAACATTTGAGGCGCAGCAGAAGCAGAAATCCAGTCAGCATGGAGAACTGTTTCCAAACCCTGAGTTTCCACTATATCCCTCAAATAACCTCCACCAAAAGGTCAGTACGGAAATAAGCTGCCTGATGCAGAGCCAGATGCACCAGAGGAGGACATGGAATTCATTTGAGACTTCGAGCTCCCACTGTACGCAACGCCTGCATCACTAATCAAGCCTCAGGTAAGTCATTACAGAGTGCTCTTGTTCAGCACTAGTTATTAATTGACTCCCAACAGATCTAAGTATGTTAATGTTGGTTTAGCACCTGACATGGAATTCTAAACTACATTGGAGATAGGGACTGTGCAGCTGGCTACAAAGGCGCAGTTCAGTGTCATGGACTGGAATCAACTGTGCAACAACCTACACGGACCTGTTGCATCAAAGTGTCTTATATAGGTAATTCCCACTATAATGACAGTATAATTCAGTCACAGGCAAGAGGACTCCATATTGTAAGTTTAATCAGTAATATTTCGTGTCTGCCTTGTAATGTTATAGAACTAAGTATTTTGATAAATAATACCCGAAACTGTCGCGTAATGTACTCTCATGAAACGAAAGGTCTAAGACTTAGATTTTCTGCCACAGCTTCTGACAGTGACAATTCGGGGTATCATACTCCTGCGGTGGTGGGAAGAGTCTGCAACACAGTCTACTGTCAAAAAGGCGGATTTCCGACAGGGAGTAGTAAGATGTTTGAAATCACAAGAAAAATAAGCATGGGCTATAGGAAAAGTTTTGAACGAAACAACGTGAAAAGGAACCTATTGAAATATAAGTTCAAGAGCGGAATGGTTGGATTCACAGAGGGTAAGATAAAGTCACGGTTCGACCAGCCCATAAGTAATCATATACATCAAAGAAGAAGTGAGAGGCAATGTGATATTCTAGACAGCTGTTCCATCAGAACGTCAATTTTACCATCAGCCAACTCCAATTGACATGGTGTGATCGTTGCGATGCTGGTTATGTTACTGTTGGTAAACAGCCACAGTCCATTTCACACACAATTTGTTTTGTGGCGAATTTTATAAACATAATACGGGGATCTGTTTTTTTCAGCTTCAGTAGCTATGCAGAAGTGTCTGCCAGCTGGAGGACGAATGTGTACCTTTTGACGTTCAATTTCCACCCACAATATATGTATTTGTAGGTTACAGATTACTGGTGCTTCTCACTAGGTGTCCTAGCATTTCTCTCTGATTTCCTACTGAGTAGACTTGGCTGTTGCAACTCTTCTGTGCTTCTCAATAGTAACCATTGGGACATTCCCTACTGAACAGACTTGGCTGGTGCAACCATCCAGTGCTCCTCAACCCATTGCTGTTAATCTGTACCTGTCACTTGGATTAGAGTACAAGTGTATTCAAGTTTCACATCATTTTAACTCTGGGTCCTCATACCATGTGCAGTGCGTGAGCCCTGTGGTCCTGTTTTCCAATGTCGGCAGTGGCATGTGGTGACACAGCTCTCACTGGTCCTGGGTGAATTCCTTGATCATGTACTTTGTAATCGCAGAACAGGGACTTCTCCCCGGTTTTTACTTATTCCCTTGTTTAAACAAAGATGAACTGTTACTGTTCTACTCACTGCAGTTGTTTTAAACGTAGCACACACGGAGTTAAACTTAGGAATACGACTGTGGATGCAGCTCTATCCTCCATTTTGCTTGAGGTACTTGGAACTGTCACAGACGCAACTCCAGGGCTAGTTAGAGGAATTGGACTTATGAGGAGCAGTATACCTGTATTTTTAAGTAATTGTACACCTCTGACTGAGAGACTTCCGCTCCAAGTGTGATTTTAAAGATGTCAAGTGGAAAGAAGCAGTGACAATACATCACTGAGTGAACAGATATAGGGAAAACATGTCTCAGGTCTGGGCCTACAAGTAAATCCTCTGTCTTAGACGTTGTAGTGCCAGTATACAGGAAAGTGAATTCTATGTATCTCAAGTCTGGACCATTATCCGGAATTCCATACTGTTACAAATAGCATGACAGGTTTGAGCAGGACTGTGACATCACAGAACCAGGGTCAGTATTCCAGCCATGGGCCAGTATTCCAGATCGACCATCTTCGATTCTGACATCATAGTCAGGCTCGTCCAGTATTCAGAGTCTTGGACTTCCTCCCACAGAATTTCAGGTCAGCCATCTTGCACCACCATCTTGTATTCGGACATAATAGCTACACTGTGCCAGAATTCTGAGTCTTTGGGTGTGATGTCATACTAAGACTGCACAAGAATTCCTTATTCGCCATCTTGTATTCTGACATTATAGCCGGTCGCTGATGGCCGAGCGGTACTAGGCGCTTCAGTCTGGAACCGCGCGACCGCTACGGTCGCAGGTTCGAATCCTGCCTCGGGCATGGATGTGTGTGATGTCCTTAGATTAGTTCGGTTTAAGTAGATCTAAGTTCTAGGGGACTGATGACCTGAGATGTTAAGTCCCATAGTGCTCAGAACCATTTGAACCATTTTGACATTATAGGAAGACTGCACCAATATTCCAAGTCTCAGATTTCCTGTCCTAGCTTTCCAAGTCAACCAGCATGACAATGCACTATTTTCCCGCCAAAATTTGAATTCTTGCTGTTTTATACATAGGGCAGTTGGCCGTTGTCAGAGGTTGGGGGATGGGAAGAATGCATGACTTACTGATGAAGTCGACGTCGGACTCCGCTTTCGACATCAGACATGGGTTGTGGCATCAGACGCGGGTTGGGTGATGTCATCCAGGAGACATCAGGTGAATGATTTGATCTCCTTAATACACACGTGGTCCACACATACTGTGTAATTTTAGTGGTTCTCAGCCCAACGTCCGCTGCAATACATGCAACAGTGCCGAGGGTCCATGATTCATAAAGCCTTTGTACCATGACATCAGTCTTCTGAAAGGTGACACGCTATGGTGCATACAGAGATAAAATACATAGAAGAATACATAAACGCACATCATAACGGCTACCGTACCGTGGGATTGATCAATGGAACTCGCAACTAACTAACTAAACAACAGAACAGAATTTGGATTCGTTTCTTAACAAAAGAAAACAACATAAGATCAGAATGTACAATTACTCTTTTTTCATCAAATTTTTGTCGACTGGAAAGACTTGGACATTGCTCTTTGCACAAGAATAATGTAAATTCAGATTAAGCTGAAGCTTTGTTCTTTGTTTGGACTGCAAAGGTCAAAAGTTGTTAGATTCGCACAAATATCAATATGTCCATAATTTTCTTTACATGGATGCATATTAGTGTATACATTTGAATGTTCAATAGGGTGCGCCACACAGATGCCTGGATCAATTACTCTTTACAACTGGCTCCCCCACAGCTTAGTTTTGACTTGACCGTGGATGCAGCACACTGTGTTAATATTTGAAATTTTCTTAGTAACGATTGGTGTTGGTAACGCGTTTTGAGTTCCTAAGCAGTAGAATCCACTGACATCCTTTCGGTAGCACACCATCTCGGAAGAGACAGCTTCAATTTTTTCACAAGGTATGTGCACATCCTCGTATCTGGCACAAATGCTGTTAACGTGTCCTAATGTTCGTTTAGCAGCCATCATGGATTGGGATTATGGACAATGCACTAACTCTCTTCCCCAACACACAATTGGTCACTGTTTATCACATACACGCCACTAGTTTGCTTTGCACTATAACAGAAGTCTAAGTACTATTGTACATAATTTCTTATTTACTAAGGACTTTCATATTATCAGTAAATACTTCCGGGCTAAGTTGCCGTGGTCGATCTGTAGAACTTCTTCTCCCTGACGTTTCGTTCTCAACTACGGAGAACATCTTCCGAGGTGAGTCAACGACTGGCTGCTAGGAGCTGGGGCCGCCGCTTATATGGATATCGTAGGGGGCGCCACCGCACGTCACGTGGCGTCGATGTGCAGCTATCTCTGGCTATCGTCTGTTCTCTCGATTGTAGGAAATCGATTGTCACGTGATTGATGCAACGTCGACCGCCATATCTTATCCAATTTTAATCCTTCTTCTTTACGATTAAAATTGTATTGATGTTTGTGGATTTCAATTGCCTCTCTATACATACGTGTATAGTAGTGCGACGTCCTCGCTAGCACGCTTGTTTCACCAAATTTTATTTCGCGATCTCCATCCTTAAAAACATGTTCCGCAACTGCCGATTTGTCGATATGTCCCAAGCGACAGTTTCTTTTGTGCTCCATCAACCGTGTATTGATGCTTCTTGCTTCTTTTTGTAGTTCCTATGTAAACCCTGCCACAACTACACGGAATTTTATATACCCCTGGGGTGGCTAGGGGGTGACGAGCATCTTTTGTTGATCTTAGGCATTCACTAATTTTCTTAGTAGGTCTAAAAATGGTCTCAACCTGAAACTTGGCTAGTACTTTCCCAATGCGATCCGTGATATTATGGATGAACGGAAGAAACACTTTTCCAGCTGATGGTTGTTGCTGTCTCCTATTTTTAGGCATTTTTCTATGTGGGTGAAGTGCTCGGTTAATCTCGTTTTTCGTATAACCATTTTTCGCAAAGACCATTCGTAAACGATTTAGTTCTTCTTGTAAGTAGCCTGGTTCACAAATATTATTGGCCCTATCCACTAGTGTTTTTATGACCCCCTCTTTTGTCTAGGGTGGTGGTTTGAGTTCTTATGGAGGTAGCGATCAGTATGTGTACCTTTCCTGTAGACCTTATGGCCTAAGGTACCACCACCCGTTTGATAACTGATACATCCAAGAAGTTAAGTTGTCCATTCTTCTCCTTCTCCATAGTAAATTTAATCTTTGGGTTGATGCTATTTAAGTGTACCAGGAAATCATTCAAGTCTTCTTCCTCATGATTTCATATTACAAAGGTATCATTCACATACCGATACCACTTCGAGGGGCTTTTTTTGGCCGACTGCAGTGCTTGATGTTCAAAATATTCCATGAATAAATTCGCAATTGCGGGACTTAGGGGGCTTCCCATGGCTACTCCATCGATCTGTTCATAAAATTCACCATTGTACTGAAAATAGGTCGAGGATAGACAGTGTTGGAACAAGACTACTATATCAGTAGGGAACATATCGGCTATATGGGAGAAAGCTTCATCAACTGGAACCATCGTGAACAAGGACACTATATCAAAACTGACAAGGATGTCATTAGGACCGACAGTAATTTCCCTCAATTTCTCAATGAGGTGTAGAGAGTTTTTAATATGACTCTCAGTTTTGCCTATGTAAGGTTGTAACAAAGAGGCAAGGTGTCTGGCTAGTTCTTGGGTAGGGGCTCCAATTGCGCTGACTATTGGTCTCAGAGGAACATTAGGCTTATGTATCTTTGGTAATCCATGTAATCTCGGAGGATAAGCCTCCGTTTTACAAAGATACTTTTTAACTTCTGTGGGAATGGAAGACTGTTTTATCAGACGATTGGTGGCATTCAGCACATTCGTTGTGGGATCCTTTTTCAACTTCTTGTATGTGCTGGGTTCCAGGAGATCATTGATCTTCTTGTGATACTCCTCAGTATTCATTAAAACAGTAGAATTTCCCTTGTCAGCGGCAACTATAATAACATTCTTGTCTGCATTGATCTCCCGCAATGCCTTCCTTTCCCCTTGACACAGATTGCTGCTGGGTGGCTTAGCTTTGCGTAATATCCTGGAGGTTTCCATTCTAATTTCATCAGCAGAATATGATGGTAACTGACGAATTCCTGCCTCTATATTAGCAATAATGTCCTCCATAGGAATCTTGGATGGAGTTATTGCAAAATTCCCTCCTTTAGACGGAACAGAAAGTTCTTCCTTAGACAAAGGAGTTCTACAGATCTACAGAAGACGTTCTACAGATCGACCACGGCAACTTAGCCCGGAAGTGTTTACTGATGAAGACGCCGGCCGTGAAAGCCTACATGGAATGACTTTCATATTGTCTTATTTTCTGTTCAAGTCATTTCATCTACTTAAGTTTTTGCATCAACCAGTCACCTGTTTTTATAAACTTCCATTAACTTACTTTCAGCCTTTTAAAATATGCTTGAGTATTTGGGTGCACGATTCATATATCATCAGGTTAATATTTCATTTATTTATATACACAAAAAAGGCAGATCAGAGAAAAGTCACTACAACACATCACTACCTAAAGCAGGTGAATGCAAAGTAGCAAAGTACTTACTTTTAGAAGCTATTAAATTACAAAACAAACGAATGCTCACCCACAGGAGTAGAGGAAAGAAATATCTAGTTTCAAGTTTTGTGTCAGCAGTACACTACCATTCCTGTTGCTTAGCAATATCTTCTGTGAGTGTACAACTGATATTTACTGTAGTTTGTGAATAGGCTTGTACACTATGAACATGCATGTGATCGTGTTGTGTTCAGATAGTACATGGCACACAGTGCTGTGTATCAGCGTATATAATTTCGTTTATTGACAGAGCATAATTATCTGGAATTTTACTATTCGCTTATTTTTATCAGTTCATGGCCACCTTTCACTCTCTGCGCAGAATAAATGCCATAGTATTAAAATTCCCTATGCATAGAAAGTATTCAGCAATGTGGAAATCTTGGTACACCTGCATAACATCGTGTAGGGCCCTCGCGAGTACCCAGAAGTGCCACAACACGACGTGGCATGGACTCGACTAATGTCTGACGTAGTCCTGGAAGGAATTGACACCATGAATCCTGCAGGGCTGTCCATAAAACCGTAAGCGTACGAGGGGGTGGAGATCTCTTCTCAACAGCACGTTGCAAGGCATCCAAGATATGTTCAATAATGTTCATGTCTGGGGAGTTTGGTGGCCAGCAGAAGTGTTCAAACTCAGAAGCGTGTTCCTGGAGCCACTCTGTAGCAATTCTGGACGTGTGGGGTGTCGCATTGTCCAGCTGGAATTGCCCAAGTCCTTCGGAATGCACAATGGACATGAATGGATGCAGGTGATCAGACAGTATGCTTACGTACGTGTTACCTATCAGAGTGTTGTCTAGACGTATCAGGGGTGCGCCAACTATAACACCTCGTTCAAACTTACTTAAATCTTGATAACCTGCCATTGTAGCAGCGGTAACCGATCTAACAACTGCGTCAGACATCTGTTGTCTTATATAAATGTTGCCGACTCAGCGCCGCATTCTGCCTATTTGCATATCTCTGTATTTGGATACGCTTGCTTATAACAGCTTCTTTGGCGCTTCAGTGTAATAAACGTAGAAAAACCATCGATGGAAGTGAATTGATGATACTACACATCTTCTTCAGATTAATGTGTGAGTATGTATGAAAAAAAAATACAACTCCAGCCAGTGTAGATCTTGTATCTGATACATACGTATGTTTCAAATTTAATGTTCATTCCATCTGGTGATCAGTACCATGAATACTCTCGTAACCGGTATTTACCTTTCAAAGTCTTTATTTAATATTTTTGCATACACTGAAATTTCTTCAAATCTTTGTGTAGGTACAAACCTTTAGTCTTATTGGTTCGTGGGCAAATAACGACCTGGATGGAGTGACACATCGTCCTTCATAAAGTAGTACCCAATTGCTGTATTTTTGTTTGAGTTGTGAAGATTGGTGGTGAATTCTGAGGGAAGCAATTTCCTACTTTATAATTTTGCTTATTTCTAAGATTTTTGTCATACTTAGATTTTATAAGATGCATTTAGTAAGTGAGTGTAATTAACATGGATCTTACTTGTTATTGTAGGATTCTGTTTTTGGAAATTTCCGAAGAGGTTCTACTCATCAATTTACTCTCTTTAAGACTGACCATCAAGTCTGCAGGAGTGTATAAATAGGAAGACGGTACACTACTTGCTCAAACAAATCAAGATACTGCACCCAATAAGTGTATTGCTTATTTGTATAAATGCGCATGAACCTGTTTTATTTGCAGAACATCCGTTCGCAAGGATTTGCTTATGGTTTAAAGCGTAGTATTAAAGTAAGTTGTACGTCATTTTCTTGCAAAATTCTCTCCATTTTTATCTAGTGAAGTAAGATGCATTGTCCGTTAGTTATGACTTGGGTTATACTACTGTGAGAATGTAATCATTTGAAAAACTTTTGATTATTACTGCAACCGTAGCGGACTTCGTAGCATATAGCTTTACAAACTTGGAAAAAATGTCATATAATGCAACAACGCATTTGGTATCTCCACTGGCTGTCGAATATGGACCAACAGTATCGACAGGTACTATTTCAAGTGGTTTATTAGGCAAACAAAAATGCAATTCCGTTTTACTAGTTTTGATGATGGATTTTGCTTTCTGACAGTTGACACAACTGCTTAGTAATCGATGTACTTTTATCGCCCGCATTTTCTGCTATTCACGCTTTGGCGATCATTTGCTTCGAAACCACAGTAAAGACATCTACTATGAACATTTAGAGACATCTCTAACAGCTTTAGTTGCCAAAACTTTCTTGCACCTGATGCCTTTGGTGAGTGACTTCCAGCCATGTTATTCAAATAATCCACAGCTCCAACCATCTTTTTGCCTTGAATGTTCCACCGGAACCAACTTATCACTTCTTTAAGCTTTATGCTGACTGAAAACAGGCACCAGTTATTGCCATTTACATGGACTAGAGTGAAAATTCTTTCAAAATCATTGGGATTCTTCTGATATATAGGATTATTTTTACTATTTCTTCCTTTTCAAATCCTGTAAAAATCTTTCTCGCGACCCTGAAAAATAATTCCTGCACAACAACCTATAACAACATTTGTCAGTCAGTTGTCGTTGAAGAGAGATTGATAATCCACCATTCTTTTTGTGGCTCAACCGAGTCACGGAAAAGAGCGACAGGAAAATTCACATCTCATCTCTTTTTCATAGATGGCTGGATACTATAGCAAAGCCATTCATTAAACATGCAGTTACACAGTCAGGGCTATTATTACTTCCTGTGCACTTAATTTCTTTGTAACCATGCACAGAAGACTGAACGGCTGCGGCATCAAAAATTCTGTATGAAATAAGAAAATTTTACCTTCTTTTTTCTTTGCCGGAACTCCTCTGCTTGTTCCCCATCATTATTATCAAACTGCTTCCATCTTCTCTTCCCTTTGGACCCTCCTGCAACTTTTTCCACTGAAAGGACACCGTTGATTTTAAACTCTCTGAAGACAGATCGTACTTGCGTCTCCATGATCTGTAAGAACCGTCCGGCTTTCTGTTTGCTGAAGTGATGGAGTGATCCCATTTTGATTTGTTCGAGCTAGTTCTTCACAGCTGCATTCCTGTTCCTCTTGATGTTTACTCCGCCGGGCAGCAGATCCTTGCCAATTCTAGACCATAACGGCACAAATGACATATGTCTCCTTTATATATGTGTAACAAAATCTTCATCGTGGAAAGGATTTTTGGCGGCATCAATTTCAGGCAGTATTTGTTCTGTCATTTCTTCTACCTTCGTTTTGAAAAGATAGTAAAATCAATTCCGGTCTTATAACACTGATGCTCGCATATGATCTTAAGACTAGCTTTTGGAAGTGTCTGTGGAGTATAGTGAATGTTCACTCATATGAAAATTATTTAGCATTTCCCACAATTCCTGCACGCGTGACGTCATTGCGGTGTTCGTTAAGATAGAGACGAAATGCTGAAAAATGTAGAGCTATTCTTGTTACTGCTTTGCAGAAACCATTGCAGCCATATCAACCATAATAAACTTGTTGTGGCACTTCGGAACTCCTCGTTCTTGAGATGAGCAGATATAATCTTCATGAAATGAGCGCAGCAAACCTGGAGTGCAGCTGAACACAGATCCTTAGCAGAGCACTCCGTTGATCGATGACCTCGCAGTTTGGTCTCCCCCCCCCCCCCCTCCTCCACCGCTCCCTCTTTTAAACCAACCAACCAACCGGATACAGTGGCAGGGTAAAGGATGTTAAAGTATACCTTTAAGTCACATCAAAAAATTTCTCTAATACAGCGTATACCCTAGCCCAATTTCAGCCAGTATGATCCTTGATAAGGCTGGACATTTAACGCCTCCTTTAACACAGCATTATTTAAAAGATCCAGTGAAAGACGCAACTGAACTGTCGTCATGCGTAGCACATACCATTTCGAGCACAGGTATCACTCTTCTGTAAATATTTATCACTCGAACATTGTAATAAATTCTGCTTTCTTTTCTCCTGGCTGCCCGCGAACGACGCATCCTGTTGCGTCAAAGTAAAAAAGTTGTTTGCCTTATTATTGTTAACAAAATAACCTGTTAGGAGCAAAACATGAAGAGCTGACGCAGCACCAATACGCACAGACTGGACTTGTCTTCTGCATTTCGACTGAGGTACCGTAGTACCACATCCAGATAATCGTTCTTATCCGAATGGCAATATAAAAAGCTTCCGATCTGGCTTTCTGCAAGCCACATAATGTCCATACATCTTGCATATTACCAAATATTGCAAAATTTTCGTCGCAGAGTTAATTTAATGTAAGATATAACTGTCTTGGAGCGCCATCCTTTCCCTCTCGGCACCCCTGAGAGCACAGAATTGTTTATCCAGATTTGTGTGATTTCCCATTCCATAAGTCACATAAACACGAACGATTCCACTGTAGAGAACGCAGACGAACTTGAAAATAGTACAGTTGCTGTATTTGCACTTCAATGGCAAAAACATAATTTAAATACGGTTTATGTTGTACCTTCCGTTTGTGTAGTACTTTGAAACGTGCGACACACAAGCTAACTTCATCTCAGGAAGATTTAGTCTAAGAACTTCTCTTTATCAATGTTGTGCGTACTTTGAAGATCACAGTTAACACATTCTAAATCAACTATGACTGACTTTTTATTCCGAATAGTCACTTTCATGCAAGACATTGCATTTAGTTCTTGTCGGTGACCTTTCGCCATTTGTTGTGTTCAAACCGCATCTTTCTGGCACAATTTATGTAGTCGACGCACAGTTAACCTAGTATCAGAACGCCTCGCAATACTAGCTACTTCTTCAGAGAAACAGAGAGTTCAAAAAATGGTTCAAATGGCTCTGAGCACTATGGGACTTAACTTCTAAGGTCATCAGTACCCTAGAACTTAGAACTACTTAAACCTAACTAACCTAAGGACATCACACACAGCCATGCCCGAGGCAGGATTCGAACCTGCGACCGTAGCGGTCGCGCGGTTCCAGACTGTAGCGCCTAGAACCGCACAAATGCGGAGTAGTCAAAATCCGAAAATCCGTTGAAAGGCATTACGCTGTAACTGCACAGTTGAACACCAAGAACCTACACTAGAAAAATGTTAAACTGGAAAGCAAACAAACAGCACAGCAGCGGTGCACAAGCAGATGCCCCCGGTGTATGGTGAGGTCGCTGTTCACTTCCTGGTATAGAAAAGTTCCGCTCTGGGAATTGACGCCCTCCGTCAGGAAAATACTCTTGACCTGATTGGGTGCACTGCCGAGGACGTCGAAAGGATAGTAGCCCTAGCAAAAAAAAAAAAAAAAAAAAAAAAAAAAAAAAAAAAAAAAAAAAAACACAACGAGAAACCGTTGCAAAAAAGCAGAAGATAGTGACTTAAAAGTCCATTGTCTTGTGTATGAAAAGAAGACACAGGATTAACGAAGGATGCAATCGAGCTAGAACATTATCGAACTCAAAAAAGCCTGAAAAACTGTTCTGATAGAAGCCATAGGATTCGACGAAGAGTATTAGACGCCACAAAACCTTGTCCAGTAATTACAAAGTTTGTCTCATACCGAATAAAGGATGAGATCTCAGGCAGAAGAAAAAAAATTAGCAAAAACTGCGAACGGCTAAAGATTTTCAACAACGTCATATCGTGTTTGGGTCCTCCGAATGAGTGGACCAAGGACGGCAAAACAATGATTGAAACTGCAGTAGGAAAGAACTAAATAATATTAAATGAAGCAGCACGAGGAAAACTGTAAACTAACAGCGTTTGTCTTTGTTTTGCACCAAACTAGTGTAGTATCGCTTAATCCGTCGAACATCACTTCGCATCTGTAATAATTTTCGTATTTGTGCCTTCTACTGTTCTTACATTACCCTTAAACTATTGTCATTTATTAATTTTAGCTGCTATCAACACATCCAACTACGATTCTTTTGCTTTATTATTATTTGTTGCAAGTGAAAATTTTGATGAAACTTCTTCTTGGTTACGCCTCATTTTAGTAATTTCAAATTGAATTGTAGCTTAGGGATTATTAAGTCTTTCTTTTTCTAAGATAGCAACGTAGACGCTGCAAATAATATCTCTCTTTGTTTACATTTTGAACTGTACGATCTACTGATAACATTCATCCTTTACACTCCGTTGCTATTTCCGTTTAATGAAAGAAAGTTAAATGTTTCATACAATTTTCTAATTCAGCCCTAATTACCCCTTAACATCCAATACTCCATCTAGATTCTCTAAGTTTCTCTTCTTCTGCGACTGTGGCATGCGCAGAATTCTGGTCTTTCCTGAGCTACGGCCATTCCAGGAGATGTGAGCCTGTGCCCTGAGCCACAGGTAGGTTCTACGTAGCCAAACAGCCATTAGCAAACGTCCTGGAAGTAAGCTGCTATGAGGGCTTTGTATTATCAATATCTGTCAGACATTATGAATATCTTACCCAACTACTCTAAATAAGAGCGTACTGCGTATGCAACAAATGACACATTACGACGACTCGTATTTATTTAGTTATTGACCTCCGAAATTAGCCAACTGTGTTTATTGCGATATTCAGCTGCCGTTCTCTCGAAATCAGACCGTTAATCTGGCTTCATGTTTTGTTATTTAACTAAAGAAGGAGTGTTCTGTGGATACTGCAAGTGGCATACTGCATAGGCGGTTACTGAGCATCGAAGTTAGCAGCCGAGGACAACAAGCGCGTAATTTCCACCATATTCACGTGCTTATTTCTCGTAATCGAACTGTTATTCTGGCTTCATGTTTCTTTACTGAACTAAACAAGGAGTGTAGTCTGGGTGCTACAAGTGACATTGCGACGGTGAATATTTGTTTAGTTAACTGACCTCTGAAGAAGTGGTATAATGCGACGACCATTACGTACTGAGTTATTGACCTCCAAAGTTCGCACCGGGAGCATCAAGTGCGTTTCGTTTTTTCTGCCATATTCAGGTGCACTTATCTCGTAATCGGAGCGTTAACCTGGGTTTATGTTTTGTTGTTAACACTCGAATGCTATCCTGAAAAATCTTACTAAATTGCTGCAGCTGTATCTATGAGCTACAGGACACACATTGAGTCAGGAGGAAAGGTAAATGCTCTGATATGCAATAGTATTAGTGATGAACAAAAAACTTCACGCCGACATATGCCATATTGCGAATGGTTTACGAGATAGAACACGTTTAATATCACTTTTGTACGTTTTTCTTTAATAACTCGAAAACTGCACACTCCAACGAAAACGTGTCTCAGTACACAACTAAACTAAATTAAATTTGCTACAAAAAGGTCCGATTTATATTTCGTTTATAGCTAACAGTTTACGCGCAGAGATCGTGAGAAAAATGTCGTGCGACGCGCGTGCGCTGTAACTTCGATGCTTTTTATAGGCCAGTTTGAGGCAGTTTTCCGACTTGATAGACGACAAGCGTCCTGTATCAAATTGTTCGTCTCAGCTTCCTCTATATTACTGAGGTACGTTGTAAACAATGACAACGAATAACACAGAAAATAAATAGAAATTCATATTAAAATTGTTCTATCCCTGAAAGCATTCGGAATAGGCCAAATATCCACATCACGTTTTCTCTTCTGAATCACTAATGCTATCACTCGTCCAAACACGTACCCTTCCTTCTTACTCACCTTGTATATCCACACTTTTTACGTTAGTAGTTTAGGGTAATATGGTAAAGACACGTGCACATCCTTTTGTCCTTTTAATAGCCACAAACCTAAGAAGTAGCTAGGAAAATTTCTTAAAAGAAAGAAAATATAAGTATGTACATTTACACTTTAATAAGCATACTGTAATTCTAAAGTTTAAATGCAAACATAGTGAATACTAATGAAGTCTAAAGAACAAAAAGAGCCACAAACTTCTTCATTATGATCATCTCCTGCATCATACTCATCAATACCATAAAAGGCACAATGTTGCGAGCATAAATACTGTCTACTTGTCTTGCAGGTGTACTTTGTTAGTCTTGTTTTCATGGCCTGGTAGGGCTGCCAACGCTTCGTATTTGCACTATCAGTGGTCACAGAATTGGCAGGAGTAAGGACAATTTGTATTTTTTCAGGTGAGATTTCACGAAGTCTCGTAGAAATTGACTCATGTATACGACGCGTAAGTGATACGGGAACAATTGTCACAAATGGGGGAAAGAATTACAGTAGAAGAGGAATGGGTAGCTCTGAGGGACGAAGTAGTGAAGGCAGCAGAGGATCAAGTAGGTAAAAAGACGAGGGCTAATACAAATTCTTGGGTAACAGAAGAAATATTGAATTTAATTGATGAAAGGAGAAAATGTAAAAATGCAGTAAATGAAGCAGGCAAAAAGGAATACAAACGTCTCAAAAATGAGATCGACAGGAAGTGCAAAATGGCTAAGCAGGGATGCCTAGAGGACAAATGTAAGAATGTAGAGGCTTATCTCACTGGGGGTAAGATAGATACTGCCTACAGGAAAATTAAAGAGTCCTTTGGAGAAAAGAGAACCACTTGTATGAATATCAAGAGCTCAGATGGAAGCCCAGCTCTAAGCAAAGAAGGGAAAGCAGAAAGGTGGAAGGAGTATATAGAGGGTCTATACAAGGGCGACGTACTTGAGGACAATATTCTGGAAATGGAAGAGAATGAAGATGAAGACGAAATGGGAGATACAATACTGCGTGAAGAGTTCTATAACATATTCCTGGAAATATATCCCGGTAAACAATCAGAGGAGCCATTCCAATGCAGTAAAAAATGCACAGAGCACAAGTGGTTATTCCCACAACTAATATTGCACGTAATTCGACGGCTGATAATCGGTTTACTGATAGAACATTTTATAATCTAAAAACGCAAATATTTTGATGCCATGTCTTGATGTTTTTGATGGAATATAGTGAGGGAATGGGCATCTAACCTCTTTGAGCTCTAGCTTTTCGTCAGTTGTGACATCATATTCTACACAGCTATATACCAACTTTCCAAAGAAATCACGAATAGCTTCTAAACGAGCTACTGCTCGCCTTTCAAGTCTACTTCCCCTATCATCAAATCTCACTGTTTGCGATAAGAACCTAAACCTAAAGATGGACGTCATCAAACAGGAGACTTTTATGGCTTCGAATAAAGGGGAAGTATGCTTTCAATGTACTGATTTGAATATCTAACAATCATATCTACCATGTCATCGTCAATGACATAGTTCAACGTAGCTACAATTTTATCAGCATTTCGGGCGCTGCTTGGTTAGATCGAGTTTGGCGGTTTTTCTCTGTGGACAATAAGGAGCTATTTTTCAAGTGGTATTTCTGTTACCTTCTTCGTTTTTTCTTCTTCTTTTCTCGAGGAGAGCTTACATCTGTGCAGCTCGGTTCTGTTTCCGAGTCTTCCTATTACTCTTCACTGTTTCCTGATGCATCGCTGTCACAGTCTTCCTCTTCTAAATAGTTTGAAGATGCTCTAAGCCCCATCCATCCTCATCCATACCACCCAACAATATTTGGCGGGTTCTTGCTACATCCTCTGTGTTATTCAAGTAGAAAAACTGTTTCTGCAATTCCATTCTAATTTTGTACCTAACGGAAGAAACTAGTAATTAGCTCGTGTTTTCGTAAAATAATTAGAGTATCGGTAAGAAATTGTAGACTGATCAAAAATACTTACAAATTTTCTGTGGTCGTCTCTGAGACATACGCAGTTTTCTGATCACGACGACAATCAGTTAACAATGACTCGCACTATATTCTTCTTTCACGCCACTGAGTTAGGAAGATGGGGGTGGGGGGTGAAGTAGAGTACAGCCCGCCCCCCCCCCCCCCCAACCTCCCACCCCATCAACCATACTTGCTATTAGCCAAAGAAGTCTGTGATTAGCTCACAGATATGAGGATAGCATTGGAATACTAAACTAAAGAAGGGATGTACTATGCATCAGAGGCAGCTGTTGTGCAGGAGAACAAGCGCCCATGAACAGCCTAAATTTTGACACCTTGTGGAATTACACTACTGGCCATTAAAATTGCTACACCACAAGGATGACGTGCTTCAAACGCGAAATTTAACCGACAGGAAGAAGATGCTGTGATCAGCTTTTCAGAGAATTCACACAAGGTTGGCGCCGTTGGGAGCTACAACGTGCTGACATGACGAAAGTTTCCAACCGATTTCTCACACACAATCAGCAGTCGACGGCGTTTCCTGGTGAAACGTTGTTTTGATGCCTCGTGTAAGGAGGAGAAATGGGTACCATCACGTTTCCGACTTTGATAGAGGTCGGATTGTAGCCTATCGAGATTCCGGTTTATCGTATTGCGACATTTCTGCTCGCGTTGGTCAAGATCCAATGACTGTTAGCAGAATATGGAATCGGTGGGTTCAGGAGGGTAATACGGAACGCCGAGCTGCATCCCAACGGCCTCGTATCACTAGTAGTCGAGATGACAGGCATCTCATCCGCATGGCTGTAACGGATCGTGCAGCCACGTCTCGATCCCTGAGTTAACAGATGGGGACGTTTGCAAGACAACAACCATCTGCACGAACAGTTCGACGACATTTGCAGCAGCATGGACTATCAGCTCAGAGACCATGACTGCGGTTACCCTTGACGCCTGCGATCGTGTACTCAACGACGAACCTGGGTGCATGAATGGCAAAATGTCATTTTTTGGGATGAATCCAGGTTCTGATTACAGCATCATGATGGTCGCATCCGTGTTTGGCGACATCGCGGTGAACGCACATTGGAAGCGTGTATTCGTCATCGCCATACTGGCGTATCACCCGGCGTGATGGTATGAGGGGCCATTGGTTATATGTCTCGGTCACCTCTTGTTCACATTGACGGCACTTTGAACAGTGGACGTTACATTTCAGATGTCTTACGACCCGTGGCTCTACCCTTCATTCGATCCCTGCGAAACCCTACAGTTCAGTAGGATAATGCACGACCACATGTTGCAGGTCCTGTACGGGCCTTTCTGTATACAGAAAATGTTCGACTACTGCCCTGGCCAGCACATTCTCCAGGTATCTCACCAACTGAAAACGTCTGGTCAATGGTGGCCGAGCAACTGTCTCGTCTCAATACGCCAGTCACTACTCTTGCTGAACTGTGGTATCGTGTTGAAGCTGCATGGGCAGCTGTACCTGTACACGCCATCCAAGCTCTGTTTGACTCAATGCCCAGGCCTATCAAGGCCGTTATTACAGCTAGAGGTGGTTGTTCTGAATACTGATTTCTCAGGATTTATGCACGCAAATTACGTGAAAATGTAATCACATGTCAGCTCTAGTATAATATATTTGTCCAATGAATACCCGTTTATCATCTGCATTTCTCCTTGGTGTAGCAATTTTAATGGCCGGTAGTGTATTTAACAAAAACACTTTTCTTAGTCAAATTTTGGTCAAAATTGATCAAAACATGGTTTTTGGCCCGCCATAATAGATTAGCCATTTTGAATTTTGAAAATCTAACTTCAGACTTGTGTTCACCCAGCATCAAAAATATTAAATAACATGTGCATTTTATGCACCTTGAACTAGTTATACATAAAAAAGTTTTCCCAAAACTTTAAACATGTTTTTCTTGAGAAACGATTTTTCAAAACTACATGCAGCATAAAATAAAAAGGATTCAACCTGTTAACTTCTAATTTTGTCCTCCAAAAAGTACTCAGTTTTCTAGGGAGCTTATACCTATAATATATATGAACTCTGTTAATATTGACTAAGCTATAAAGAGTGAAACAAAGACCCAAAAATCGAACTCAAAATTCGAGTTAGCACCATATCGTTAAATTTAAGGTTATTTTATTGTGGTTAGTTTAAAGTTCCCATAAATTTAATGTAGTATTTTTGATTCCAGATAACTTCTGAGGGCATACTCTGCACACAGTCTGGGTACTTCAAACTCGCAGGCCCTTGATCAAACCATAGTTACGGGCGCATTTTTTTTATATTGAAAATCTAAAATAAACTTCAAAGTATGATCAGTCATAATCCCCACACAGATCCTTTTATGTCTTTTCATTGTCTTAAAAAAATCCAAATTTTGCATATTTATTGCTCATTTGAATAAGGACTTGGCCTCAAGGTCCAACGATCTGATAAACGACGTGCACGGTTCATGGCGTGCACAACTAGCCCTTTCTACTCAACAACAAGTTTACGTCAATGCGACCAAGTGGTAAAACGCATCATCGTCGATTGTGAGACTGTCCTACAATGAACGTCTGCGAGTAAGTGTATGTTTTAACTCACATTGTCTCCCATTATTATGTTCTTATGTCTCGTTTTTATAGCCTTTTATGTGTATCATTTCAACTTTTTGTTTGTACTGTCACTCGGCTGAAGAGCGGCGGTTTCTGCCACTGCCAGCCCTCCCCTGCCCATAAGGGGCAGAGGAATGAAATCACAATAAAGGAAAATAAAGAAAAAAATTGTGACTGTAACATTTTTTCATGCTTTTGAGACATGTTGATCTAATGGTATACATTCTGCTATGCATGCTGCAAGTGGCATATTGCGACAACCGATATTTATTTATTTATTGATCTTCGAAATTAGCGCTCCGGCGCCAAACGCGTATTTTCTGCCATGTTCAGATGCCCATATGTCGTAATCGGACCATTGATTTGGCTTCATATTTCGTCATAGAACTAGAGAAGGAGTATATTTTGGGTGATACAAATGATATATTGTGACAGCAGAACTTTATTTAGTTATAGATTTTTGAAGTTAGAGGATGAGGAAGACATCGATATTAGTATACAATGATGAGTACATCCTAAGCGACTCGTTAATATATATATATATATATATATATATATATATATATATATATATATATATATATATATATATATATATTTTCACACAACGCTGAAGAGTGGGTGCTCTACGGACGCCGTATTTCGTTTGTGGACTTATATTTCTCCAGTTAGAGCTCTCCAAACATAATATGTAGGCCTACTGAACCTAGAGTTTGGATGTAGATCTTGCTGTGAGTTTGATAAATTTCGTTGGAAATAGTGTTTCAGTCTCAGCCAACGCTGAAGAGTGGGTGCTCTACGGACGCCGTATTTCGTTTGTGGCCTTATATTTCTCCAGTTAGAGGTCTCCAAATATAATATGTACTGGACCTAGAGTTTGGATGTAGATCTTGCTGTGAGTCTGATAAATTTCGTTGGAAATAGTGTTTCACTTCCTTTTTCCTTTCATTTTTTTTAACTATGGGACTTAACTGCTGTGGTCATCAGTCCCCTAGAATTTAGAACTATTTAAACCTAACTAACCTAAGGACATTACACACATCCATGCCCGAGGCAGGATTCGAACCTGCGACCGTAGCGGTCGCGCGGTTCCAGATTGTAGCGCCTAGAACCACTCGGTCACTCCGGCCGGGAGTGTTTCACTTTCAGCCATGATTGATCGCTATGTAATGACGATTCTGTTTTTTTTTTATTATTATTAATAGAGTATCATGTCGTAAAGCGCTGTGTAATTTACTCTTAAGCTGTAATGTGTTTCAACCGTTGGCAGTGGTCCGTTTAGCCCGTGCTCCTTGGTAGAAAATGAAGCTGTTTCAGGCCAGTGATACTAATCCTATTCGCAACACATTTCCCAGACAGTATCCACATATGCCGCTGAACATGCCTACAAAAATATATCATTGTGCGACACACAGTTCAGGAGATATGACTGATGTGTGAGAAAAACTGCTGCATCATGCATGGTGTTTTAATTTATTACTTCCTTGCTACTGAATCTGTTTAAACCACATTTCGCAGACTTTAGCCATGTATACCATTGGATGTACCTTCAAAATTATACCATTGTGCAATCACAGTTTAACATAACACTCGCAATACTTTGTCTCATTTTTGTTACCCACAGCGATATCAGTGCCCCAAGCAGCCAGCAAGTGACGCTTCTGAATACAATATCGGGCGAGTGTGAATACAGAGAGGAGATGGAAGAGATGGATAGAGAAGAGGTGACAGACGAGATTAATGGAGAAAGGGAGAATGAGGAGATGGACTAATAGAAGAACAGAAGATTGGAATAAATGCATATATAGGCAGTGAACTGTTCAGTTTCACTAATCATATGCCTATTCTGTGAAATTAAAATGTCAGGTTTTATTGAATTGTGTGTTAGAAACTCTGAAACCTGAGTCTTACTGTGATTTATCGTTAGTTTATTTTCTACAAGCTTATGTCATGAACTGCACTAGGTGAAATCGAGCCAATGTTGCACACAACATCCTTTACTGCCGAGCTAGTGTCATTAGCAAACAGAAATATTTTGGAGTTACCCGTAATGCTAGAGGGCATACCATTTATACAGGGTGGTCCATTGATTCGTGACCGGGCCAAATATCTCACGAAATAAGTGTCAAAAGAAAAAACTACGAAGAACAAAACTTGTGTAGCTTGAAAGGGGAAACCAGATGGCGCTATGGTTGGCCTGCTAGATGACGCTGCCATAGGTCAAACGGATATCAACCGCGTTTTTTTTACATAGGAACCCCCATTTTTTATGACATATTCGTGTAGTACGTAAAGAAATATGAATATTTTAGTTGGACCAATTTTTTCACTTTGTGATAGATGGTGCTGTAATAGTCACAAACATATGGCTCACAATTTTAGACAAACAGTTGGTAACAGGTAGATTTGTTAAATTAAAATACAATACGTAGGTACGTTTGAACATTTTATTTCGGTTGTTCCAATGTGATACATGTACCTTTGTGAACATATCATTTCTGAGAATGCATGCTGTTACAGCGTGATTACCTGTAAATGCCATATTAATGCAATAAATGCTCAAAATGATATCCATCAACCTCAATGCATTTGGCAATACGTGGAACGACATTCCTCTCAACAGCTAGTAGTTCGCTTCCATAATGTTCGCACATGCATTGACAATGCGCTGACGCATGTTGTCAGGCGTTGTCTGTGGATCATGATAGCAAATATCCTTCAACTTTCCCACAGAAAGAAATCCGGGGACATCAGATCCAGTGAATGTGTGGGCCATGGTATGGTGCTTCGACGACCAATCCACCTGTCATGAAATATGCTATCCAATATCGCTTCAACCGCACATGCGCTATGTGCTGGACATTCATAATTTTGGAAGTACATCGCCATTCTGTCATGCAGGGTAACATCTTGCAGTAACATCGGTAGAACATTATCTAGGAGATCAGCATACATTGCACCATTTAGATTGCCATCGATAAAATGGGGGCCAATTATCTTTCCTCCCATAGTGGCGCACCATACATTAATCCGCAAAGGTCGCTGATGTTCCACTTGTTGCAGCCATCATGGATTTTCCGTTGTCCAATAGTGCATATTATGCCGGTTTACATTTCCGCTGTTGGTGAATGACACTTTGTCGCTAAATAGAACACGTGCAAAAAATCTGTCATTGTCCCGTAATTTATCTTGTGCCCAGTGTCAGAACTGTACACGATGTTCAGACTCGTCGCCATGCAATTTCTGGTGTATAGAAATATCGTACGGGTGCAATCAATGTTGATGTAGCATTCTCAACACCGACGTTTTTGAGATTCACGATTCTCGCGCAATTTGTCTGCTACTGATGTGCGGATTAGCCGTCACAGCAGCTAAAACACCTACTTGGGCATCATCATTTGTTGCAGGTCGTGGTTGACGTTTGACATGTGGCTGAACACTTCCTGTTTCCTTAAATAACATAACTATCCAGCGAACAGTCCGGACTCTTGGATGATGTCATCCAGGATACTGAGCAGCATACATAGCACATGCCCATTGAGCATTTTGATCACAATAGCCATACATCAACACCTTTTCCGCAATTGGTAAACGGTCCATTTTAACATGGGTAATGTATCACGAAGAAAATACCATACGCACTGGCGGAATGTTATGTGATATCACATACTTATACGTTTGTGACTATTACAGTCCCATCCATCACAAAGCGAAAAAAGTTGTCCAACTAAAACATTCATATTTCTTAACGTACTACACGAATATGTAATAAAAATAGGGGTTCCTATTTAAAAAAACGCATATCCGTTTGACCCAGGGCAGTGCCATCTAGCAGGCCAACCTTAGCACCATCTGGTTTCCCCCTTCAAGCTAGACGAGTTACATTCTTTGTAGTTTTTTCGTTTGATGCTTATTTCGTGAGATATTTGACCCCAGTCACTATCAATGGACCACACTGCATAAATAAGGAACAGGGGTGGCCCCAACACTGATCCCTGGGGCACCCCCCACTTGACCGTACCCCACTCAGAAACCCACATCACAGCCATTCTCAACACTGTGAATAACGACCTTTTGCTGTCTGTTGCCGAAGCAAGAGGTGAACCAATTGTGAGCTACTCCAAGTATTCCATAATGGCCCAACTTCCGGAGCAATATTTTGTGATCAACACAATTAAACACCTTAGTTAAATCAAAAAATATGCCTAGCATTCGAAACCTTTTGCTCAACCCTTCCAGTACCTCACAGAGAAAAGAGAATATGGCATTTTCAGTTGTTAAACGACTTCTAAAGCCGAGCTGTACATTTCATAGGAAATCATGATATAAAATGATCAATTATCCTCACATACATGGACTTTTTCAATAACTTTAGCAAAACACTGATGGCATAGAAATAGGTCTAAAATTGTCTGCATTATCCCTTTCTATCTTTTTATAAAGTGACTTTGCTACTGAGTACTTTAATCATTCGGGAAACTGACCATTTCTAAAGGAAAATTTACAAATATGGCTAAATGCAAGGCTAACATGTGCAGCACAGTACTTTAATATTCTGCTAGACACTCCATCATATCCATGAGAGTCCTTAGTCTTCAGTGATTTAATTGCTGACTCAATCTCCCTCTTGTCTGTATCACAGAGGAGTATTTCAGACATCAATCTCGGAAAGGCATTTCCCTTATTTAATTCACCAGCGATGCTCAGAAAATGATTGTTAAATACTATACATATATCTGATTTATCAGTAACAGAAATATTTTTACTACAAACTGTCTTTATATCTCGACCTTGTGCTGCTGACCAGACACTTCCTTCACAACTGACCATACGGTTTTAATTTTATCCTGTGAATTAGGTATTCTATTTGCATACCACATACTCTTTGCCTTCTTAAAAACATTTTTAAGCACCTTATAGTACTGTTTGTAATGGGCTACTGCAGCTTGATTGTGACTACTCCTAACATTTTGATATAATTCCCGCTTTGTTTTACAAGATATCCTTAGCCTGCTAGTCAGCCACCTGGGCTGTCTTCTACTGCTAGTACCCCATTTAGAATGTTCTAATGGAAAGCAATGTTCAAAGAGCGTGAGAAATGTGTAAAGGAAAGCATTATATTTGATATCTATGTTATCGGCACTATCAACATCCTGCCACTCTTGTTCCTTGATGAGGTTTAAAAAACTCTCTATTGCTGTTGGATTAACTTTCCTACATAGTTTGTAATTATATGTGACATTTGTTTGTGTACAAAAGCCTTTTAGTATTAAAATATGTGCATCATGGTCTGAAAGGCCATTCACCCTTTCACTAATAGAATTCCCATCTAGTAATGAACAATGAATAAAAATATTGTCTATGGCTGTGCTAGTGTTCCCCTGCACCCTGGTTGGAAAAAACACAGTCTGCATCAGATCATATGAATTTAGGAGATCTACCAACATCCTTTTTCTTGCACCATCATATACAAAATTTATATTGAAGTCACCACTTGTAACTAATTTCTGGTCTTTGTATAAAGTGAACCCTCTCTAACCTCTCTAACTTGAGCAGAAATGCTCTGAAGTCAGATTTAGGGGACCTATAAACAACAATTAGTAGTTTAGTTTCACTTAATTCAACTGCCCCTGCACAACATTCAAATATCTGTTCAGCGCATTGCCGTGATATATCAATGGACTCAAATGAAATACCGTTTTTACATACATGGCCACTCCCCCACCCTGCAAGGAACTCCTTGAAAAACAGCCAGCTAATCTTTATCTTGGTGAAGGAAGCCTCTGAATTGTCAAATTATTTAATTGGTGCTCTGATATACCAATAATTTCAGAGTCAACATCTATAAGCAGTTCACTAATTTCTGGAGGAAGTATGAGGCGTGGGCGATATTGTCGGGATGGTGACGGTTAAGAGGGTGGCTTTCAACTTGGGTGGCAGTGGATTCCCAGTAGACATCCCAGTTGGCATGATGATAGGGGGCACAGGGTTGGGAGCCAGAGGCAGGAGGTGGGCAGAGGTGATGGTCAGAAGGACAGGAAGGTGGTCACAACCTGTGAGGTCAAGAACGTCTATGGTGATATGCCCAAGGAGGTTGGCAGAGGCAATAAAATCATCAGGAGTTGTGTTGCTTTCAGCACAGGTGTGCTTAAAAAGAGGAACAAGGTCACCTTGGATTGTGGGGAGGAACTGATGCCACTACTGAAGGGCAGCAGGGGAGCGGCTGTGGATGTTGATGTTGGTGGCAATCACATAGGTGGAGAAGGTGCTGTCAACGTGGGAGATGAAGTCATATGGAATAGGTGCAGTGGAGCAGATGTAGATGATGGCACAGGTGATGGTGAGGGAGGGGAAAAAGACGCTGAGGATGAGGTGTTCGATGGGGTCATTGAGAAGAGATTGTGGGCGGATGGGGATGTGCTTAAGGTGGCTGATGGTGACTCCATTTTGCGATTGGGGAACAGGATCATCTGTGAGGTTTAGGATATAAGGAGAGGCGTGGACAGTATGGCAGGGCCAGAGAAAGTTTTCATTCAGGATGAAGGTGTCAACTTGGCATTGCGAAAGGGGGTTCATGAAGAGGTATTTGATGGTGCAGAAGGAGCAAATGTTGTGGAAGAGGATGTGACACTCGTACGCGCCATGACTGGGAGGGGGGGGGGGCTGAAGGAAGAGGAGAGAAGAGGCTTAAACTAGGGTGTCAAGGTGGGCGAAGGTGAAGTGGGCTTAGTTATTGGAGTAGGTGGCAAAGGTGTTGAGTTAGAAGATGGAGCAGGTGGTGAGGGAGATCTGTTGGAGGGTGAGGGGCGTTGGAAAGGGTGGATATTTTGGAGGACTATGGTCAAGAAACAGATGATGTCGTAAGTCGTGGGGGGGGGGGGGGGCACATGGAGGGAATTGTTGTTGGGATGGATGGGCGGGGAGGGGGGGAGGTGTCAATGGTACGGATGGGGACAGTAAGTTAAGGGGTGGTAGGAGGGGGTTTAGCTTTACATTTGTAGGAGTAGGTGGGATGTGCTCCATAGTAGATGTTACAGGAAGGAGGGGCGGCAAAGTTGGGACAGTTTTTGAGAAAGTGGGAGGCCTTGCAATGAGGACAAGTGGTCATTATATATTAAACAGCACTGGCAGCGATAGGCCTGGGGAGGGAATTTGGAGGATTCAGCTGGGTGGCAGCAGTTAAAAATCAGGGCACCTTGGGCTGGGTGAGGAGGTGATCAGTGGAGGGGATGGACTCTGAAAAGACCCGCTTAGGGAAATTAGGACTGGTGACATTGCGGATATGGCAACCAGAGCGGATTTCAAGGCCAGGGTGAGAGTTGAGTACACTTAGCACCTCATCCTCTGTGATCACCGGGCTGAGCTTGGTGATCAAGCTGGTGTAGGGCGGAGGGGGGGGGGGCAATGGGGAGGCTGGGGTTGGTGAGCAGAGGAAGAGGAGGGGAAGGGTGTGAGGGACATGTGGGGGCCAAACATGATACGTGGGAGTTTACAGTATGTGTGTGAAATTTTATGGGACTTAACTGCTAAGGTCATCAGTCTGGGAGTTTACAGATAAGGTCCGTATGAAAGGAGGGGAGTGGGATTTGATAAGGACTGAGTCCCTGCAGTGAATCAATTGGGAGATGGGAGCCCCTGGGACATACTTTTGTATCTCCGTTGTGAGGGTGCGGGCATCTGGGAACTTGGGGTCTGGGGTCAAAAGGACAATGGTGTGGAGGGTGGGGGCATGGATATGGGTGAGAAGAGGAGGGGTGGTATACATGGAGACGATGGCAGGAGGGGGCAGTGATTTTTTGTTGGATGCAGTGTGGCATTTGTGCGCTTCTGTGATTTTTTTTTCTGAGGGTAGCCTGGGAGGAGGGGAGAGGGATGGGGAGGAAACAGAGGTGGCAGGTGGCAGATCCTTCAGGCATGGCGGAGGTGCCAAGAGGTGCTGAGGGTTCTGTATTGGCAATCGTGGCCCGACGTGATTTGATTCGGTCATGGCAGAAGATGAGGTGACTGGGAGGGTGAGAGGGGGGAAGCCCACCAGCTGAGCTGTTGCAACGCAGGCAGCAGCAGATGCATACATAAGGGCAGGAGCAGGAGTGGAAGCGGGAACTGTTGCTGGTGTGAAGGCTGGGAAAGGGTGTATAGGTGGGGGCAGACAGCTGGAGAGGAGATGGGGGAAATGGATGAGGGGGGGGGAGGGGAGGCAAGGTGTAAGGGGGGAGGCCAGAGGCGGCACTCCAAGATGTGATAGTTGAAGCTGGGAGGTGTAGATTACAGTGGTGGTGGGAGGGCTCATGGTAAAGTGTGGGCCTAATGTCAACAGGCGTCGCCAAGGCATGAAGATGAAACGAAAATGGAGCCAAGGAATGAGGACAGACAGGATGTGGAAAGGGGACGATGACAGTGACAGCAGCTGGTGGCAGGCGGTGGGTGGTGGGAGGCAAATCTGGTCCATGGGGGTAGCCCTGGCAACAGTATTCTTCCACTTGAAAGATGAGGGGTTCCAATCCCTGACTTTTTTTTTTCGTCATCCAGGGTGGGCTGGCAGCAGCATGGGTGCTGCTCTTTAGCCAAGAGACAATGCATAACAGGGAGACATTTAAAACAACATAAAGGAGAAAAGATGGTGAAACAGACTTATAAAAAAGGGGAGATCATAATGGGAAATAGTAAACAAAAGGGGGTGACTGTAAAAATGGAGATAAACATCTAAAAAGTGTACATAAAAAATAAAAAAATTAAAAAGCCACACACTGTTACAATTAAAAGAACACAATGTGAAGTACAGCCAGAGCATAGAAGTTGTGATGGGCAGTGTAGCACATAACAGTCATGGACAGCAACACTATGTACAAGTCCAGCACACAATTAAAATCACAGCACTTGTTGTCACTGTTGAACAGCACCAAACACAGCACTGACGTAGCACACCGATGACGAGAAACAAACTGGGAGGATCTGCCAGGGGTACGGAGACGAGGGAGAAGGGAAGGAAGGGGGAGATGGGCATTGCTAGGGGGGGAGGGGGGAAGAGAAGCGGAGACAGGTGGGGTGCATGCCAAAGGGAGCTGGGGAGGGAAGGACAGGAGAGGGAAACAACAAAGGAGGGGGTGCAGAGACTCAGGGGCGGGGGGAAGGAGAAAAACCGCTCTGGGGGAAGGAAGGGAAAGGAAAAGGGGGGTGCCTGGGGAGGAGGGGGGGCGGGCATCAAGGACAGGCTACAGTTGGTGGGAAGTGTATATGTCACAGTGAAGTTCACAGTCTGGGAGGGGAAGGTGCAAGAAATTCCCCTGATGAAGAAGATGGAGGGTGTGGAGATGGAGAGGGGGAGGGTTACAGTGATAGAGGCATGACAACGGGCAGGGAGTGGAGAGGGAGGAGGACACCAGAGGGTGGGGAGGGATCAAGTCTATGGACAGTGTAAAGGATGTGGATATGTTGGAGTAAAAGGGGAGGTGTTGGAAGGGGATGAGATCATACAGGAGTTGAGTGGGTGACGGAAGGCGGATATGGAACGTGGCATTATAGGATTTGGAGGGCCTTAAAAAATGTGTCTGTGGGTGGGAGGGGGCACGGGGGGAGGGAAGCATAGATCAAGGCAACACGGGCATAACAGAAGATAGGCTGGATGAGGGATTTGTAGGTTTGGAGGATGGTGGAAGGATGCAATCCCCTTGCCCGGCCAGACAGGAGTTTCAAGAGGTGGAGGCGGGAATGGGCTTTATGCTGGATGGTCAGGAGATGGGGGTCCAGGTGAGGTGATGGTCGAGGGTGAGGCCAAGGTATCTCAGAGCTGGGGTGAGCTGGATGGGAAGACCATAAATGGTTATGTAGATATCATGGAGATGGAAAGAGCGGGTGATATGGCCTATGATGATTGCCTAGGTCTTGGAGGGGTTGATACGAAGGGACCACTGGTTGTGACAAGTGGTGAACTGGTCAAGGTGGGTTTGGAGGTGCATTGGGATTGTTGAAGGGTAGGATAGAGAGCCAGGAAGGCAGTGTCATCAGCATATTGGAGGAGGTGTACAGATGGGGACGGCTTGGGCATATCAGCAGTGTACAGGAGATAGAGGATAGTGGTGAGGATGGAGGTTTGGTGTACGCCGGTGGTGGGATAAAAGATACGGGAGTTGGTATTGTGGATGGTGACCTAGGAAGGATGGTGTGAGAGGAAGGAAGTGACCAGATGGACAAAATTGATAGGCAGGGCATAGGTAGGGAGTTTAAAGAGGAGACAGGGATGCCAGACATGGTCTAAGCACTTTGGAGGTTGAGGGAAACAAAAATGGTGAAGCAGCGGGAGTTAAGGTGGGCGAGGTTAAGAAGTTGATCTTCAGCAGAAAAGAAGGGCCAGAAGCCACACTGCGTGATGGAGAGGAGGTGGTGTAGATTAAGGTGGTGATGGATATGGTGGGAGAGGCTGGATTCCAAGACTTTACTGAAGATGGAGGTGAGACAGATGGGATGATAGGAAGAGGTGATGGAAAGGGGTTTGTTGGGTTTGAGGAACAAGAGGACATGGGAAGTCTTCCACAGGTAAAATAGTTTCTGCCATATGTCGTGACGCTACTGCATTTGTAGAATATGTTGTTAGTTGACGCTACTGCATTTGTAGAATATGTTGTTGGTTGGTGTATATTTGTTAAAGTGCGTGACCTTGATTCGGACTTAGTCTCTGGCGCTGTACGCTTCTGACTGCGCGTGACCTTGATTCGGACTTAGAAATTTTCAGCGTGCCGTATATTTACTTGACCCGTGTTGCAGAAAAACTCACTTCTGGTACATGTTATTCTTATGGAGATTTAGCGCTCTGAGATTGCTCCACAGCTAATAATTACATCCGGTTCTTATCAGTAGTGATAGGGACTTCCGCTCGCGCTGGTAACTGCTTGGAGTCACTGTGCGCCCAGCAGGCGGGACTGCAACACAACACGGGTCCTAGTGTTACGAGACCCGTGTTGCACAAAAATTAGTTTTCGGTAGTTTATTGGTTTGTTTCTTGTGGGTTGCAGGGGTTATGTCCCCTGGGGAGGTGGGCGGGTTGCCTATTTGTTGTCTTATTTTTTGTTTCGTTTTGTATTAGAGTTCTTTTTTATAAAATATTCTTATCTTTAAAGTTTGATTGTGGTGGTTTTGTTTGCGCCAGACCGCTCGTGAAATTTTTTTTTTTTAATGAATTAACAGAACTTAACGTTGTGTTCATTCTTAGGTTGAGATCTTATAACCTCAATAGAATAAAAGCCTCAATGTCCTGCTCAGACACACAGCCGAAGGCCATCCTATGAAATGGCCTCACGGTAAGTGAGGTCTCCTTGTCAGGAGACACAATGGTTATAAGACTGATCTACAGGACTTTCTCTATGATATGTTAGTTTATATGCTTGTACGTTGTTAATAACAGCAATTCAGGATATTGGTTTTATTGTATTTGTTATTAAAATGTGTTTGAGGTGGCACAGAGATTAGTACTCCTTACATTTGTAACAGAATGGCAAGTCACACCAACTATCCATCTTGATGACATTTGGTTACATCTATCAACTATTCGGTAAGTAAGAGAAACCACATACCTGTCATGATGATTAAATAAAGAGAAAATAGTACAAAAGATAGAAACATTTAAATCAAATCAATTGTAATAGTTGAAGCATACAGTATTGCCTCCTTGTGTTTTGTAAATATTTTTAAAAAAGATTTTAAAAAGTTTTACCTATCTGAGGTTACATATGTGTTTTAAAGAATAACAAAATGATTGGCTCCTGAGGAGTGAAACTGGGAATTCTTGCATCTACCATGTTTGCTGTTAAATGTGGCAGTAAGTCAGACAGCAATGAAAATAATATTTTTTATATTTTGTTTTGTGTTATTCCTATGCAAATTTGAAGTTTTGCACTAGAGACCATAGCTGCTTTTCTTTGAGTGTTATACATTCCGTAGCTCATATAGAGGGCACCATATGGCCAACTGATGTGTTCATCACAAAATGTAACTTCGCTATACAGTAGTCTTGAATGAACTGTGGTAGAAGCCTGAACAATAGGGGACTGATGTGTTAGGACATGCATTGATACTATGAAATAGTGGTATGTAATCTAATCGGTAAGACATATAGGTTATGCCATGAATTGTAACTTTTTATTCTATCACCTGACTATGTACTTCTTGTATTTTTTTTTTTTTTTTGCATTGATAATGATTAGGCACTAGCCAAAATCTAAATGTGCCTAACAGAACCTGAAAGGTAAGGACGGCTGATTACTGTGCTCTATCATTTGAAAGTCTTCAGAGGATATGGCATTCGGAGGCTTACCTGCTCTATAAAGCAGGATAGGTGGAAATCCATGTCATCTCTGCCAAAAGAGCACAGTGCTTGTTCACGCTTAACTGTTTCAGAGCACACTATTCATCATACATTATTGAACATTAGACTCCACAGCAGCAACCCTTATGTGTTCACATGTTGGCCCAATTATATTATCAGTTGCAATTGCAGTGGCCATGGGATCATCAAGATTTGACCGTGGATCAGTGGAAACAAGTCGCCTCATCAGATGAATCACAATTTTGCTACACCAGGGTGAGGAATGTTTCCAAAAATGCCATCAGCTACATGAACAGTGGTTGGAAGTGTGCACCATGCCAAGGATGCAGGCTGGTGAGAGCAGTATTATGTTATGGCAGACATTTTGCTGCAATCACGTGGGACCTGTGGTAGTAATCAAAGACACATTGACAACTGTGGACCACCTGTACCTCTTCATTCTGATGTCTTCCCCACCAGTGATGTCATCTTTCAGCAGGATAATTTTTCATGTCTCAAAGCCAGAACCACGCTACAGTGTTTTGAGGAACATGGTAGTGTACTCAAGTTAATATCTTTGCCACAAAGTTTGCATTATCTTAATCCAATGAAACCCATATGGGTCACTATGAGGTACCATTACCACATACACAAATCAGTGGCCCACTGATTAAGGAGATTACATGACTTGTGCATTGACATCTGGTGCAACATACCTACACAAACCTATTACCAAATTGTCATATCCTGATACACGGAATCAGTGACATTTGCATTCCAAAGATGGACCAACAAGTTATTAAGCAGGTTGTCATAATGTTCTGGCTCAACAGTGTATTCTGTAATATGCATGGCTTTGTCCAGCCTACAGTATATTGTTTCATTAACAGTTGTTTCAACTGTAGTTATATTTTCTCTACAACTCTTTCAGATAAATTTATGCTAAAAAAGACCTATGGAACATACTGAAAATCATTAGAGGAGAATAGATATTCCTTTGATAAAACTAGATGCTTCTGACAATTAACTGAGCAAGTAGCCACTTACCAGAAGCATTCAGATTCAAACCCTTACATGTATGATGGAACTGAGTGTGTGGCAATAGATCTACCACTCCCATGCATGAATCGCTCACTCCACTGAGCATTTACACATTCTACAGAATGCTGCATCAATGGCTTATCATACCACTTAAAGAGTGACACGATCTTTACACAAGTGGAGGAGCATTCTCAGCTAATTGCCTGACAATTATCTCCCAAAGAGTTTTAGCAAATTCTGACATTCCTCTACTGTGACTACTCATCATTGAGACCTTCTTGATCTTCTTACAACTTTCATTACAAAACAGCTTAGCTTACACCATAAGCTCTGTACTGACAGACTGGTTCTGGTCTTCTCAGGTAGTCTGTGTGCTTTCATCCAGTCTCCAGGGAATTGAAGCTATTGGAGGTAGCTGGACTAAAGCTATGAGACTTGCAGCATTTCCTATATCTGTTCACTGTATTCACTGAGTAGGAAGGATTCACTGTAATCCACTCTCTTGGTCTAAATCTAAGACACAAATGAAGTTGAAAGAGTTTGTCACCTGTAAAGCAACAGAAAGTAACCAATATTTTTTTAAAAAGAAAGACATATATAAATACACATGGTATGTGTGAGGCTGTAGGATCTCTTATTGATTACATAATAGTAAATGAAAATCTCATCTCAAGGGTGTTAGGCACACAAGTACGTATTGAGAGAAATGTGAGTATGGGCTACTGCCTTGTTAAATCAATATTTCTCTCAGAAGATTGGTTAAATCACTACATGAGATTATGGTTTAATGCACACGCAGAAGAGAATGCAGAGAATGGGACAGATCTAATAGATCTGACAGACTAAAACCAGCATTCAAGAAAAAAATTTAAAGAAAATAAATAAAAAAGCATCTGGATTAGAAGGGACATTTCTAGAATTCAGAAAGCTCCATCTATATAATGTGTTGGTATCAAGTGAAATACCAAACAAATGGAGAGGCACTAAAGTTATTTCACTGTTTAAAAAAGGAGACGCAAGTAACACAATAGAAAGATGTAAGAAACAGAACAAGAGGAAAAATGAAAGAAACCCAAACAAAATTTTACAGGTGCATCTACTTCAAGAATAGAGTTTAAGGACTCTATATCAGTGAAAGCTAAATAAGCTACTCCAAGAAATGTCTTCAATCAAAGATCTAATTGAAGAATGGACAAACATTAAAAATACTATAATACGTCACTAAAGAAGTACTTGGTGAAAAACCCAAAATGAATTGGAAAGAGGGGATGAATAGAAAGATTTGAAATGAACAGATAAAAGAAGCCATAGAAAAGAAAAATAAAGCGTATAGGGAGTTATTACAGAAACAGATTGAGGAAGTAAAGAAAAATATAATGAAATCAGAAGTGAAACCACAGGGAATAGCATATAAACTGATCAGACAGCTAAGAAAAAGAGGCAGAGATATTGCAAATATAAATATCATTCTCTCAGAAGATTGGTTAAATCACTACATGAGATTATGGTATAAAGCAGACGCAGAAGAGAATGCGGAGAATGGGACAGATCTAATAGATCTGACAGAATTAAAACCAGCATTCAAGAAAAAAAATTAAAAGAAAATAAATAAAAAAGCATCTGGATTAGATGGGACATTTCTAGAATTCAGAAAGCTCCATCTATATAATGTGTTGGTATCAAGTGAAATACCAAACAAATGGAGAGGCACTAAAGTTATTTCACTGTTTAAAAAAGGAGACGCAAGTAACACAACTAATTACATGGGAATCAGTCTTCTGAATGCTTCTTATAAACTCTGCAGCAAAATGATTAATGAAAAAGTCTTTGAAACATCTCTGATTAAATTTTATTACAACAGAAGGCAGGCTTCTGTAAAGGAACATCTTGTGCCAATGATGTTTTCACTCTGAAACAGATTGTGCAAACAGGATAAGACCTCAATTTGGAGACACATCAAGCATTTATTGACTTTGGAAAGGCATTTGACTGCATCCACAGAAAAAAGCTCTCATCAATAATGGAGAAAAGAGGTTTCCCCAGACACCTGGTAAAAGTACACCAAGGTTTATGAAAGTACACCAAAAATAAGAATAGACAGTGGAAAAGATCTGACACCAAGAATGGAGAGTAAGGCACCAACACTGTTAACATCTATATTGACGACCTGGTCATGGAATGGATGATCGACAGAATACCCCAAGGTATAAAAATTGGACCATGCAAATTTCTAAATACACAGCTTTTTGCCAACAACCAGGTAATAATATAGAATAGTGAAGACAAATTACAAATAATGGTACATAGATTAAACAAAATAAGCCTACATTACAATCTAAAGATGTCAACAACAAAAGCAAAAAAATGGCGTTTTTAGGAAAGCACTCATAAGGACTAAGGTAGTCTTAAATATCCTAATAATAAACACATGCCTCATCTCCAGTGTCTAGGATGTGACAATTTTTGAAAAAGAGAAAGACATAAATAAGAAATTGAACACCAATCAACATGTATGTGACATGATAAAATGAACATTGAAGGGTAAAACTAGCACATAAACCCAAACACAATTTTATAGAATCATGGGCACTACTCACAGTTCTACATGGAGCAGGAAGTTGGACATTAAGATCAGAACACCTAAGATGACCTGAAACATCAGGAATGGAGTTCCTCAGATCAGTGAAAGGCTGCAGAAGAGAAGACGGCATAAGAAACGAGAAACAAGGGAAAAGGTAGGGATGCAGCTATTAACTAAAACAGTAATCCAACAAATGCAGGATTGGAAAGAGCATGTATTGCATTTGTCATCTCAGAGAATACACGAACGAGCAATGGAATACAGTCCTCTTCTAAGAAGGAATGTCAGAAGGCTGGGGAAGAGATGTGCAGCCAGAACAAGACATAAGACCTAATCCTAGATTGACAGAAGAAGAATTACAGACAGAAATTGTACTAACTATTCTTGCGCTACTGCCAAACCAGTTCAAAGTTAAGAAATAAGCTGCTCTTTTTGCAATACTGTGTAGTAGTAGTGACAGTCACTGCACATCCAGAATTGATCTGTTTCATTCCACATGTGGATTATATTACAACTCCTTACAACACTGGTATTCATTGCACTGGTTGCCACTCCTAATGATTCTGTGGCAGGTGGCATACTTTTCGATTCCATAGTAAAGTTCTGATTATGTTATATGGTTAAAGATCTTTGTTCTATCAAAGATGACAGTCAAAGGATTTCAAAATCAGATTTTTGATAAAATTAGTTTGTAAATGAAGATTATTTAGTGACTCCTGTCTTACATCATTTAAATGTAGATTTTAAGGTTGAAGACATTACATACTGTAAAATTTGGTGTCTTTGAAGAGTAATTTAGTGTCTTTTTCAACATGATTTTTTCTAAATACAAGAAAATGTTTGCCTCATATATGAAGTAATTCAGGTTCAAAAATCATAAATGAGTCTTCCTGGCAAAGGGAATTAACAAATTTAACTGTATTGAAAGGCTAAGAATTTTTGTTTCTTCTTTTGATGTCATAATTAAATAAAATTTAAAGATTTCTTTTTCATGAGGTGACTATGGATACTTGCATCCTGCTGGTATCTATGCTGGTTGACAGATCAGCTGACCAGTGATATGCAGTGTTATTTTGAACTTGTTATTTATCAGGTAGGTTTAATTAAAGTTATTTACCTGTGTATTAAGCCATATGTAATTAGGGTACATATCAGTACCTTATGATTAATTACAATTATAGTTTTCATTTTTGTAGATATGGTGAGAGAACAAATTAGTATTCCTGGCTGTTGAACTTATGGAAACTGCCTTAAAACTAATTCATGGAAAGATGATATCACTAACCAAGTTCTCACAAATTTTTAAAATACCGAAAGGGACTCTGTCTAACAGAAGGAAACATAGAAACACCTGACAGACAAGCAGTTCAAATTCTTATGAACAAAAACAGTTGTGTGATTCAAATGTGAATCAGGGGTTTCGCACTGGACTTGTATGACCTAATATTAATAATTAAAATTATATTTGACAGAGTGGCATGAATAGTAGCAAAGTTTGGGACCAACAGTTTTTCGGGGAAAGGCTGGACTAAATCATTACTACATAGCCACAAGGCATTGTAATCCACAAGGAAGTGTGGCAACGTAAATCCAAACAGAGCATCTCTTACTAGAGAAGTTATCGATGAATATTTTGAAAATCTGAAGAGGCCAATGGATGGTGTACCATCAGAAAACATTGCAAACTTTGATGAAACTAGCTTCTCTGATGACCCACTGTGTAAACTCTTCTTATGTCACAGTCAATATCCCAAGAGGATGGTTTAAGTCTGTCTTCAACAGTCTTCCAATTCAATTTCTTCAATATCTTTGTAACACTTTACGGTGGGTCAAGCAAACCTGTGTCCTATTGCACTGCTATGCTGCCCTTCCCTGTATACATTCCTGTTAGTCCTGTTTGGTATGGGTCCCACAGACTTGAGCAATATTCTAGAACCAGTCACATGAAAGATTTATAAGCAATTTCTTTTGTAGACTGATTACACTTTTCCAATATTCTAAGTATCTAAGTAATAAACCAAAGTCTGCCAGCTGCTTTACCCACAGCTGAGCCTATGTGATTATTCCATTTCATTTCCCTACAAAGTATTTGGATCAGTTGGGCGATTCCAATAGTGACTCATTGATATTATAGTCATAGGATACCATGTTTATTTCATTTTGTGAACTGCACAATTTTAAATTTCTGAACATGTAATGCAAATTGCCAATCTTTGTACCATTTGAAATCTTACCAAAATTTGACTGAATATTTATGCAGCTTCTTTCAGACAGTAATTCACTGTAGATAACTGCATCATCTGCAAAAAGTCAGAGAGTATTATTAATATTGTCATCAAGGTCATTAATATACAGCCGGCCGGAGTGGCCGTGCGGTTCTAGGCGCTACAGTTGGAACCACGTGACCGCTACGGTCACAGGTTCGAATCCTGCCTCGGGCATGGATGTGTGTGATGTCCTTAGGTTAGTTAGGTTTAAGTAGTTCTAAGTTCTAGGGGACTGATGACCACAGCAGTTAAGTCCCATAGTGCTCAGAGCCATTTGAACCATTTGAACCATTAATATACAAGAAAAAATAGCATGGCCCCAATGCACTTCCCTGGGGCACACGCAAAGTTACTTCAACATCTGACAGTGACTCTCCATCCAAGATAACATGCTGAGTCCTTCCCGCCAAAAAGTCCCCAACCCAGTCAAAAATTTTGCTTCATACCACAACTGATTATATTTTTGACATTAAGCATAAGTGTGGTATTGTGTCAAATGCTTTTCAGAAATCAAGAAATACCGCAATAATTGGTCAGTTAAGTAATATTCAGCTAATACTTTTGTGGACACTGAAATGACACAGTACTAGTAATTGGATAAATATACAAATATCTTCATAAAGATTTGAAATTAAAATATTTCTTTGCTGGACTAGATTTTTGAGACATATTTTTTCATTATTGGACCTAACATGTTCTAAATAATAAACAGCAAAAATTGATTGCTGTGATGTCACTTCACTTTCACGTTATTCACAAGCAATTTCTTCTGGCATGAGGAGCAGTAGTGCGTATAAAATTAAATTTAATCGCAGATTCTTACAGACACTGCACAAATTTGTCACCAGCTATCACAATGAACCTATTTTTAAAGCATTTATAAGTGATTCTGTTATGATAATGTGGCTGACCAACAGTCATGTTATCTAAACTTGTCTGCAAACAGCTTCTATACATGACAAATACATAGCCTGAAATTTTGACCAATGTAAGAAATGCCATCTTAGAATTTTCTAACATAGCTTAGGTGGTGGTAAAGCCCTGCATTTTTCTGTTTTTCCTATATTGTGGTCGATGAGGGCTAGTTCTTCCCACAGTTTCAAACTGAAGTCATAGAATGGATTAGTACCTATAAACCACATAAATTCTGTTGTATCCTAGCCAGTAATGCCACCCGAGCCTGCTGCCAAAAGGTTGGCAGCATCAAAGTTCGGACGCCGTCCGCATAAGCAGCGCCAGCGATACAGGAAATCGCCGCAAGTCTGCGCGCGCCACCGCTGGCTTCTGGCTTCTTAAGCGCTGGAGTCGCGAGCGCTAGGACAGTTCTGTATTCGCCGCTCAGTTGTATACTCGCCACTGATTTGTGTACTTGCTAGTCAGTTGTGTGTTCATCGCAGCAGAGTTGTTGTTTGTCGTCAGCCGACGCTGACCTAGCCTCTCCGACTTGAACTAGACAGATTTCTGTAGACACCGAGTTCCCTACTGTGTTTCTGTATCTTCATGAATAAAGATAAGTACCGACTTATTTAATCAGAGTGTTTGGGGTTTCATCTTTCTGTTTACTGTTCCAGCGGACCGGTCGGCCCGCTATTAAAAGTGTGGCGGTGACTTCGTAAGCCATTTCTACAGCCAAGTGTTTGTCGCTACGAACACCGCCACAAAACTGGCGACGAGGTCTTCCGAACTCGTGTGCAGGGCTGGTTCAACTTGTTCTTGTTATACTAATTATAGAGATAACCTTTTGGGGGCTGGTTTAATTTGTGTTCACTATGTCTACCGAATTACAACAGTTGATCTTGTTACAGAGTCAGCAAATACAAAGTCTGGTGGAAGCAACCGCCAAACAAGCGGCTAATCCTCCAACACAAAAGGAACAAGCACAGGCAGCACCACAGTTCCGGGCTTTTAATGAATCCAGAGAAGAATGGCGAGAATATTTCGCGCAGTTGCAGACGCACATGTCAGTCTACAAAATCACAGGTACTGAGCGGCAGCTTTATTTAATTTCCACTGCAGGCGTGGAAATCTATCGACTACTTTGTAAGTTGTTCCCGGAATCCCAGCCAGAAGCTTTAGACTATGACGTTGTTGTTAACAAGCTTGCTGAGTATTTCGAGTCGCGAGTTTATGTGGCAGCAGCAAGATTCAAGTTCTTCAGATTAAAGAAACTGCCACATCAATCTAATAAACAGTGGTTAACAGATTTACGGGGCCTCACCCGTCAGTGCCGATTTAATTGTGTGTGTGGAGCTTCCTACAGTGATGTCATGTTACGAGACGCTATTACTCAAAATATTGCAGATTCTCGTATTCGTGCTGCTATCTTAAAGTTGCCTGACCCGTCTTTAGAGACTGTGATGAACATCATTGAAGCCCAAGATACTTTTGACTATGCTGAGTGTGAGTTAGATCAGCCATGTATTTCTCAAATTGCCTGTGCTAAGCAAGTTATGTCACGCCCGCGGTCCCACCGGCAGAGTCCGACTGTAAACACTAGCCGGCCGCGTCATGTTAAACACATTCGTCAGCCGCGTGTGCAAAATGATAGAGTTAAGTCTTGCCCTAAGTGTGTTCTTGCTCATCCTCGTGAACGTTGCCCGTTGAGAAACGCGGTTTGTCACTTTTGTCAAAGGAAAGGACACATCCAGACTGTTTGTTTGCGTAAACGCAAGACCAATTATAGTGCTGCCCAGCCCATGGATATTCATGTTCTTCAAAGCCAGCACGCCCAGAAGGTCGCGTTTCAAGACTCTTCCACGGTTCGTGTGGGTAATAAACTTGTTCGCAATAAGCCACCCACCCAGCCCTCTGCTATGCGACCCAAGCGTAATTCAAACGCTGTAAAAAGTAATGTACAGACTGCAAGTGAAGCGGGAGTTGTTGTTCCGCCCGCCCAACCCACGAGTTGTAAGCAGCGAACACGCGCTAAACGCGCTGATTTTGTGTCTTCCGCCTCCACTGCACCGATCCAGAGACAGTGTAATAAACTATTTGTGAAGCTACGCATCCAGGATAAGACCTTCAATTTTCAATTAGACACTGGTGCGTCTGTGACTCTCATCAATAGTGCTACGTATGCGGCTATCGGCCGCCCTAAACTTTCAGCGGCAAAACATTCTTTGGCTACTTATAGTGGCGAACAAATTCCTGTGTTAGGTGTATGTAGCTTGCCAGCCACATTACGTGGCAATACAAAAACAGTTTCATTCACAGTGCTCCGCGCTACAGACAGTGTAAACATTTTCGGATTAGACTGTTTTGATTTGTTTGGCCTGTCTATCCAAGACAATGTGTTGCAAATTAATTCTGTTGTTGTTCCTCAAGACAGGATAACCGATTTGTGTAAACGATACAGTGACATATTTAAAGACGAACTAGGTTGTGCTGCGAACTTTGCCGCTCATATTACGTTAAAAGATAATGCTCAGCCTCGATTTTGTCGTGCTCGTCCAGTGCCTCACGCCCTCCGGGCACCTGTAAAAGATGAACTTCGTCGTTGGCAAAACAACGGTGTTATTCAACCCGTTTCAGCGAGCCAGTGGGCTTCTCCCTTAGTTATTATAAAGAAACCGTCTGGCAAGTTACGTTTGTGTGCTGATTTTAAGTCGACAGTTAATCCTCAGACTGTCATTGATTCTTTTCCTTTGCCTAGGCCGGACGAGCTGATGGATAAGTTAGGGGAAGCTCGTTTCTTTTCCAAAATTGATCTCCGTGAAGCATATTTGCAATTGCCCCTTGACGAGCAATCACAACAGTATTTTGTCATAAACACGTCGTTGAGGTTGTTCCGTTTTCTGCGTTTGCCTTTTGGTTGTGCGTCAGCTCCAGCTGTTTTTCAGCGTTTTTTGTCACAACTTCTGGCTAATGTGCCATCGTGTTGCAACTATTTAGACGATATTGTTGTGTCCGGTCGGACGCCTGCTGAACATTTCCGTAATTTGGAGTGTTTGTTTACAGTGTTGTCTCAGGCAGGCCTACGTTGCAACATCGATAAATGTTCATTTTTCCTTACGGAGCTGGAGTATCTGGGACATGTTATTAATGCTCAAGGCATTCATCCCTCCCAGTCACATTTAGCAGCTATTCGTGATTTGCCCGCCCCTCGCAATCTGCATGAATTGCAAGCAGTTCTTTTCAAATTGACGTATTATATTAGGTTTATACCTAATGCATCACAGATTGCTGCACCGTTGCATCGTCTCCGCCGTAAGAATGTTCCGTTTGTGTGGTCAGCTGATTGCCAATCAGCCTTTCAGCAGCTTAAAGAGGCTTTATTGAATGATCGTTGTCTGGTCCATTACGACCCTAACAAGCCTCTGGTGTTAGCTTGTGATGCCTCTTCTTTCGGCCTCGGTGCTGTGTTGTCTCACAGAGTCGGTAACACCGAACGTCCTATTGCGTTCGCATCTAAATTGCTCAACAAAGCTCAGTGTAATTATAGCCAATTGGACAAGGAAGCGTTGGCTATTGTGTTCGGTGTCACAAAATTCCATCACTACCTCTATGGTAGGCCATTCTATTTAGTAACAGATCACAAGCCCCTGACGTCACTGTTTCATCCGTCTAAACCAGTTCCTCAGCGGACAGCTCAGAGACTACAACGTTGGGCTCTTTTGTTATCACAATACCAGTATGAGATACTGTATCGCCCTACAGCTCAGCATGCAAACGCTGACGCGCTTTCTAGATTGCCGATTGCTGCGGATGATATCTTCGATTCCTCTGAAGACTCTTGCCATCAGATTGACGCCGATGAGCATCAATCCCTCCGGGATTTTCCGATTGACTATCGTCAGGTGGCACGTGAGACAGCTACGGATCCTCATCTGAGTTTACTATTACGTTTTGTTCAACGTGGTTGGCCGTCCAAGGCAAAGGACATATCGGATCCTGTGGTTCGTCGCTATTATCCGCAACGTCATCTGTTGTCTGTTTCGCACGGAGTTTTGCTGTTACGCACCGAGAATGACCAGCTTCGTGTAGTGGTTCCCCAAGTGCTCCAATCCAAGGTCCTCGACTTGTTGCATCAAGGTCATTGGGGAGTGGTCCGCACCAAGCAGCTTGCCCGCCGTCATTGTACATGGATCGGCATTGATAAGCAGATTACGCAGATGTCTACAGATTGTTCGACGTGTGCCGAACACCAAGCTGCTCCGCCTCAACGCTATTTTGAGTGGGCACGCCCTGCCAGTCCCTGGCAGCGAGTACATATAGATTTCGCTGGTCCATATTGGAATTATCGTTGGCTCATCGTGATAGATGCATTTAGTAATTTTCCGTTTGTTGTGCCCATGCAGTCTACAACGTCTGCACAAACTATACAGGCGTTGACTTCAATTTTTTGTATTGAGGGTCTTCCAGAAGTTTTAGTGTCTGACAATGGTCCACAATTTACCTCTGCTGAATTTGAAAGTTTTTGTTCTGCCAATGGCATTCGCCATGTTCTTACTCCGCCGTTCCACCCTCAATCGAATGGTGCAGCGGAACGTTTTGTACGCACATTCAAGGATCATATGGACCGCCTTCGTGCTACGCACTCTCGTCAGCAGGCCCTCATCACGTTCCTGTCGTCGTACCGGACCACGCCACGCGACGGCCCTTCGCCTGCGGAGCTTCTCCACGGCCGTCGTCATCGCACCCTACTACGGTTGTTGCACCCCCCGGATCGACCCGCCGCTTCTGAGCATCGCACGCGTTTTCAGCGCAACGACGCCGTTTTTTTCAGAGTTTATCACGGTCGCCGTCGTTGGGAACGTGGCACCGTGATACGTGTCCAGGGTCGCGGTTTTTATACTGTTCAAGGTGCTACTGGGGTGCACAGGAGGCATCAGAACCAGTTGCGCCGCGCTGGCCGCCCGGATTCTGCCGCTCGTTCTTTGTCCCCAGATTTGGTCCGCGGCGGGTTCCAGCTGCGCCTTCCGACTTCGCTGCCGCCCCCGGAGCAGCAGCAGCAGCAGCCGTCGCCGCTACCACGCCGAAAGCCCGTCCCGTTGATGCCTCCCGCGCAGTTTCATTCGGGAGCGCCCCAGGTGGTCGCTCCGGCGCCTGCGGTCCCTCTTCAGTCGCCACCGCCTTCGGAGCTGATGGACGTCGACCCCTCAGCCGGGCCGCCTTCCCAAGCGGTGGCTGTGCAGCCTGTCCTGCAGCCGCTTTCCTTGGGCATCCCCAAGGAGTCTGACACAGCAGCGCCTTGTCTGGCGCCCACTCAGCAGCCGTCGACGCAGCGTCAGGAGACGCTGCCTCTCTTCGTGGGTCCCGACGCCCCGTCGCGTCCAGTACCAGAAGCTGCGCCCGTGGTCACAGGCGTGCACCCTGACCTCGGTTTTCAGTCGGTGTTTCCCGGGGCCCCGCGCGGCCAATGCTGGGGTGCGGACCGGGGACTGCCACCGACAACAGTCTCCGCCCCGGTCTCTTCTGCTACGCCTGCGGCCGGACCCCTCCCCCGCCGTCGACGCTCGCCACGTCATTATTCAACGACGGTGCGGCGATTTGGGGGGGGAGGAGTGTTGTATCCTAGCCAGTAATGCCACCCGAGCCTGCTGCCAAAAGGTTGGCAGCATCAAAGTTCGGACGCCGTCCGCATAAGCAGCGCCAGCAATACAGGAAATCGCCGCAAGTCTGCGCGCGCCACCGCTGGCTTCTGGCTTCTTAAGCGCTGGAGTCGCGAGCGCTAGGACAGTTCTGTATTCGCCGCTCAGTTGTATACTCGCCACTGATTTGTGTACTTGCTAGTCAGTTGTGTGTTCATCGCAGCAGAGTTGTTGTTTGTCGTCAGCCGACGCTGACCTAGCCGCTCCGACTCGAACTAGACAGATTTCTGTAGACACCGAGTTCCCTACTGTGTTTCTGTATCTTCATGAATAAAAATAAGTACCGACTTATTTAATCAGAGTGTTTGGGGTTTCATCTTTCTGTTTACTGTTCCAGCGGACTGGTCGGCCCGCTATTAAAAGTGTGGCGGTGACTTCGTAAGCCATTTCTACAGCCAAGTGTTTGTCGCTACGAACACCGCCACAAAAAATTCCAATACACTCTGATTATTAATTACAGAGACATTTACAATTTAGCTGAAACAAAAACTGTGGGATTTTACCCCACAAAATGGGATAAAACACAACAATATTCCCCCATTTTAGATAACCATATATAAAAATGAATGACTGCATAATAAAAACACTTGGAATAACACTTTGTAACAGTCTTGTATTGTAGCCAAATCACCTAACACAGTAACTGAAATGACTCGAAAATTTGTACATATTGCTTGAAAATACACGTACAAAAATAACACTTTCTTCTCCTTGAAAGGAGGATTAGTAGGGTAATCTGAAAGGGTTGTATTAAGGTGGCTAAGCTATCTAGGTACCTAGTAAATAGTGTACTTTGTTAGGTCCTCTGATTCTTGCTTGAAGTCCCAGGCTCTTCTTCTTCTTCAGATGCTTCTTCACCACATAGTAAGACCATATCTATGTCTGAGGTACTGAAATGATGATGTTGTTGTTGTTGTTGTTGTTGTTGTTGTGGATTTCAGTCCTGAGACTGGTTTGATGCAGCTCTCCATGCTACTCTATCCTGTTCAAGCTTCATCTCCCAGTACCTACTGCAACCTACATCCTTCTGAATCTGTTTAGTGTAATCATCTCTTGGTTTCCCTCTACAGTTTTTACCCTCCATGCTGCCCTCCAATACTAAATTGGTGATCCCTTGATGCCTCAGAACATGTCCTACCAACTGATCCCCTCTTCTAGTCAAGTTGTGCCACAAACTTCTCTTCTCCCCAATCCTATTCAATACCTCCTCATTAGTTATATGATCTACCCATCTATTCTTCAGCATTCTTTTGTAGCACCACATTTCGAAAGCTTCTATTCTCCTCTCATCTAAACTATTTATCGTCCAAGTTTCACTTCCATACTTGGCCACACTCCATACAAATACTTTCAGAAACGACTTCATGACATTTAAATCTATACTCGATGTTAACAAATTTCTCTTCTTCAGAAACGCTTTCCTTGCCATTGCCAATCTACATTTGATATCCTCTCTACTCCAACCATCATCAGTTATTTTGCTCCCCAAATAGCAAAACTCCTTTACTACTTTAAGTGTCTCATTTCCTAATCTAATTCCCTCAGCATCACCTGACTTAATTCGACTACATTCCATTATCCTCGTTTTGCTTTTGTTGATGTTCATCTTATACCCTCCTTTCAAGACACTATCCATTCCGTTCAACTGCTCTTCCAAGTCGTTTGCTGTCTCTGACAGAATTACAATGTCATCGGCGAACCTCAAAGTTTTTATTTCTTCTCCATGAATTTTAATACCTACCCCGAATTTTTCTTTTGTTTCCTTCACTGCTAGCTCAATATACAGATTGAGTAACATCAGGGATAGGCTACAACCCTGTCTCACTCCCTTCCCAACCACTGCTTCCCTTTCATGCCCCTTGACTCTTATAACTGCCATCTGGTTTCTGTACAAATTGTAAATAACCTTTCACTATCTGTATTTTACCCCTGCCACCTTCACAATTTGAAAGAGAGTATTCCAGTCAACATTGTCAAAAGCTTTCTCTATGTCTACAAATGCTAGAAACGTAGGTTTGCCTTTCCTTAATCTTTCTTCTAAGATAAGTCGTCAGGTCAGTATTGCCTCACGTGTTCCAATATTTCTGTGGAATCCAAACTGATCTTCCCCGATGTCAGCTTCTACCAGTTTTTCCATTCGTCTATAAAGAATTCGTGTTAGTATTTTGCATCTGTGACTTATTAAACTGATAGTTCGATTAGTTTCACTTCTGTCAGCACCTGCTTTCTTTGGGATTGGCATTATTATAATCTTCTTGAAGTCTGAGGGTATTTCTGCTGCCTTCACTACTTCATCTCTCAAAGCTACCCATTCTTCTGCTACTGTATTTCTTTCCCCCATTCCTGTCAATTATTCCCTTATGCTCTCCCTGAAACTCTGTGCAACCTCTGGTTCTTCCAGTTTATCCAGGTCTCATCTCCTTACATTCCCACCTTTTGCAGTTTCTTCAGTTTTAATCTACATTTCATAACCAATAGATTGTGATCAGAGTCCACATCTGCCCCTGGAAATATCTTACTATTTAAAACCTGGTTCCTAAATCTCTGTCTTACCATTATATAATCTATCTGAAACCTGTCAGTATCTCCAGGCTTCTTCCATGTATACAGCCTTCTTTTATGATTCTTGAACCAAGTGTTAACTATGATTAAGTTGTGCTCTGTGCAAATTTCTATCAGGCAGCTTCCTCTTTCATGTCTTAGCCCCAATCCATATTCACCTACTACGTTTCCTTCTCTCCCTTCTCACCCATGACTACTAAATTTTCGTCTCCCTTCACTATCTGAATAATTTCTTTTATTTCATCATACATATCCTCAATTTCTTCATCTGCAGAGCTAGTTGGCATATAAACTTGTACTACTGTAGCAGGCGTGGGCTTCGTGTCTATCTTGGCCACAATAATGCATTCACTAAGCTGTTTGTAGTAGCTTACCCACACTCCTATTTTTTTATTCATCATTAAACTGACTCCTGCATTACCCCTATTTGATTTTGTATTTATAACCTTGTATTCACCTGACCAAAATTCTTGTTCCTCCTGCCAGCGAACTTCACTAATTCCTACTATATCTAACTTTAACCTATCCATTTCCCTTTTTAAATTTTCTAACCTATCAGCTCGATTAAGGGGTCTTATGTTCCACACTCCGATTCATAGAACGCCAGTTTTCTTTCTTCTGATAACGATGTTCTCCTAAGTAGTCCCCGCCCGGAGATCCGAATGGGGGACTATTTTACCTCCGGAATATTTTACCCAAGAGGACGCCATCATCGTTTAGCCATACAGTAAAGCTGCATGCCCTCGGGAAAAATTATGGCTGTAGTTTCCCCTTGCTTTCAGCCGTTCACAGTACCAGCACAGCAAGGCCGTTTTGGTTAGTGTTAAAAGACCAGATCAGTCAATCATCCAGACTGTTGCCCCTGCAACTACTGAAAAGGCTGCTGCCCCTCTTCAGGAACCACACGTTTGTCTGGCCTCTCAACAGATACCCCTCCATTGTGGTTGCACCTACGGTACGGCTATCTGTATCATTGAGGCACGCAAGCCTTCCCACCAACGGCAAGGTCAATGGTTCATGGGGGCTCTTCAAATTAACATTCATTATTACTCACACTGTCATCTAAAGAAGCCAACAACCACTAAATGGTGTTCTCTCTCCCTTTCTCTCTCCTCTATGCCTCTCTCTCCCTGTTTTCCACCCTTATCCCTTTTCTCTCCTCTTCCTGTCTTCCTCTTCATATCCACCTCCATCTCCTCTCTCTCCCCCCCCCCCCCACCCTGTTTCCTTATCTCTTTTAAGCTCTACCCGCTGTACTCCTTTCATCATGTTGTGCAGCTGCTGAGCCATCTGTCCAAAGACGTGTGTGTGTGTGTGTGTGTGTGTGTGTGTGTGTGTGTGATTTTACTAGAAAAAGAGCAAGAGCTTTATGGTCCACACATCAGTCTACTGCAGGTGAGAGACTGACCTTCCCTCTTTTTTCATATTGTTCCATCCAGAAATGCCTCACTTATTTATTCATTAATTCATCTTCTTCTGTAAATATTTTTGGGAAGGAGAGCCTTCAGGAATGTGGAAAAAGTCAAGATATACTATAACGAAAGAGAAGTAATGCAAAGAACCTTAATCTACTCAATGCATTAACAGTAAGTTATTGCTGTACTGCCTAATGCTGTTTGGGCTTACATCAGCTTTGTGTGGCTTGGTAGATTAGCAGGACAGTCATTATTTCTGAAAAATCTGCCACTTCCTCAGCTACATTAAAGAGCTGCTGTTATCTTCTATTGGCATCTTAATATTTGCATGATTACATTTGTATTTTAAAAAAGTTGTTACTTGTATCTGTAACAACTAATCGTGAGTTCCAAGACTGCTTGAGTCTTAACCCAGAACAACACTAACAGGGATGTTTGGAAACTGTATGTAGTTCATTCACCTTCTTGCACCACCATTGACATTATCCATTTTTATTCACTGTCAGACAATCCTTCTTCTAGTCTACCCTGCTTATTACTATTGTTAGTGTTCTTCATATATGTTTACCCTAACTGACTGCTATTTCAGTCTCCTCATCTACCATTACATCATCATTCCATTTCTTATAACAGTGACTGAACTAAAGAATTTCCAAAGTTCACCTTCAGTTAGTTTTTCTGGCTTTATGTTCCAGTATCATAATTCTTACATCTGCCACAGACTGCCCCTGCCAGGCAGACTACACTCAAGACACCCCTATGTACCATATAACATACACAAGCACTTGCAGGTGGAACCAAGAGGAAAACAATTCTTCAAAACAAACAGAACTTGCTAGAGACTAATGCGAACCTTTTTCTGCAGAGGTCGCCTCACAGATACAGGGAAAGTTGGAGTACTCCGCCGGCCTCCGCTGGCTTTATAAGGTCAGCACAGCAGCAGTACAGCCAATGCCATGCACTCCGCCTCGCCTTCCGCATCCGCCTTCCGTCCCCCATGCGCATCCTCTGTGACCTCATCCCCTTCCCCCACCTTCTCCTTTTCCTTGAACACATCCGCACACTATATATTGTCCGCCGCCTTGATCCCCCTCACCCCCTGGTGTCTCCCTTCCTCTCCACTCCCAACCAGTTGCCGCGCCTTTACCGTTGTGTCCCTCCCTCTCTCCATCTCCACACCCTCCATCTCCTTTCCCAACACAACTTTCACCGTCTACCACTGAGCTTCGCCCTGACATCTACCCTTCCTACCAACTCTAACCCCCTCTTCCTGCCTCCTCCTCAGGGCTCCCTCTCCTCCCCCTCCCTCCTTCTGAGCGGATTTCCCCTCCTACTCCCCCTCCATCTCTTGTGTCTTCTTTCAGTGTCTCTGCGCTCCCTCTTGCCCTGTCTTCCCTTTTCCTCTCCCGCCCCATGTGTCTCCTGCCTCTTCGTGAACCCACGGTTGCCCCTCCTCTCTTCATCCCGCCGCTTCCCCAGCTGCCCCATGCTCTCCCCTCCTTTTCCATCCTCTCTGACCTTTCCCTCGGCAGGTCCCACGTGGTAGTTTTATTCTTTGTCGTGTGTGCCCCAAGTGGGTTTTAAGTGTGTTGTTTTGGAGTGTTTTTAATACTGTGGCCAACTTTTAACCTGTGCATGTGCATCCAATGTCTTCTCTGTGTTTTAAGAATCGCCAACTGCGTTTTTTAACTTTCTGGTGACTTTTTTAACTGTCCCCAATGAACGTCTACATGTCAGTGTATTTTTACCTCCATTTTCTCCCCTTACTCTGTTTTATGTTCCCCTTTTTTACCTCCTTATGTATGTATTATTTTATTCTTGTTTTAGTTGTCATGTCACTCGGCTGAAGAGCGGCGGATTGTGCTGCTGACAGCCCTCCCCTGCCCGTATGGGGCAGGGGAATGAAATCACAATAAAGAAAAAAGAAAAGAAAAAAAAAAAGCAGTACGGCCAGTTCCTCACCGAGCTAGGACCAGCTCTGACGGACCTCACCGATGCTCTTGATGAATGGTCGTCTACAAGTTATTTGGTTTTCTGTGTATATAGTGATTGTTCGAGAAGTATAGTTCAGTTTCAATAAACGACATTATACTGAGTGTTCTACAATACTGAGTATTCTCCAATAACAATTACTCAATTCTTTTTCTGGCTGCAGAAGTTCCAGTAATGAAAGTTTCATTCAATTCAGATTCAAATCTGGTACTTCCATTACTATTAGAAAACATTTTCATTAATATTAAACTTCTTGTTTCTGAATTGGTAAATGCTGGAAGATTCATTATTTGTGTTCATCCTTTGATAACCTTGGTGATCAAATGTTACATATGTTAGCACTGTAACTGCCATAACTAAATGAGTTGTTTGATTTTGTTATTGTGAATGTGTAGAATCTAAAATGTAGTTTATTCATCTCATAACATACAGTTACAAATCAAAGATTTTTGTACTGGAGACACGTGAAATTGCTTTAAGAAAAAAGGTTATAATAATTAAGATATTTCATCAGACATTTCTGCATTTTCACACATGGACAATTTAACAAGAACATATGGTCATTTTGCAGCTTGGAATACAATTTATTATTATACAATAAATAATCCTTATTGTTTCTTTCTTTTCAAATTGCCGAACTGTCCTGCATGAATCCTACAATTGAATAAGAACATTTTTCCACTAGAATATTGAATAACAATCTTTTTAGTGGGTCAAACTCTATATTTTACAGATTTGTGTTATTTAATTTATTGTAAATTTTTAATCCCATGTACAATGGTGTCTGAGTGTAAAGTTTTAAATTATGAGAGGAAAGTTTGAAGTTGCGTCTGTGACGAGTACTGTAATTGTGGTTGAAATGAAAACTGTCAAGTGAGTTTTGATTTTTATATATGACAATAAAAATTTTGTAGAAGTACACAGGACTTTTTAAATAATGGCTAACATGATGTTCTGTTTTGGACTAAACACATGTTTCTGATGATTCTCTTTTGCAGTGTAAGTAATCTTGGGGTGTTCATAGAGTTTCCACAGAACATTATTCCTTATTGAATTATAGTCTCAAAGTCCATAAGGATGGAACCAGATAAGACTTTTAACGCACAAGCTAGGCTGTTTAGTTTGTTTGCTAAGCAGTCTACATGTGCCTTCCAATTTAAATTTTTGTCAAAGGTTAGACCTAGAAATTTTACATAACTTGCTTCAGTCATTTCCTGATCATTATGCATTATTTCCATTTATTTTTTCATTTATTTATTTATCCATCTTTAAGCATTTACATGCAATCAATGTCATCATGAGTAATGTACAATTTACATACTAAGAAATATAGCTATTGTGAGGTATCACACAAAGCTAAAGTATACATTTTAAAAGAACATACATAATAAAGGAATACATTTGATACATAAAGATATCCCACATAACTAAAGTGTGCATTTTAAAGAATGTGCATAATAAAAGAATACATTTCATACATAAGGATTTCTCCACGTGTTTAACAGTTAAATGTGGAACTACAGAGACAAAAAAAAAAAAGCTTAGTAAGAGGTACAAACAGAGTTGCAAGTTGTTTTGTAAGTCAGGTCTATTTTTGGAGAGTTTTCAAATTCCTTAACACTGTAAAAAGCTTTGTCTTTTAGCCACTTTTTAGTCTTACTTTTAAATATATTAAGAGAGACACAATGTACCTGCACTATTTTTATGGGAGATGCTGATGATGTTTTAGTGCTGAACTGCACTGTGTCGTGACTGTGCTACAGTGAATGATGGACCAGTTCTTAGTTAATTGTAGGACCTATTTTTATTTATTTAAAAAAAACCTTTATGACCTACAGTTTAATTAGGCAATCAGTATGAAGCATAAATCATACATATAATAGCAGCACTGCATCTTGGAGGCAGGATTTTTCCTTCTGTTCCACATTTCTCCCTGTGGCAGTGTACGTGCTGGGAGGATTTTTCTTCCTGTGCTCTGTGCAGCCTCTTCTACTTGCAACCAAGAAGAAGTTATAGATCTTACAATTCAACTACTTCAGCTGCAGAAAGGAGACACAAGTTTTTTCATATCAGATGTACTAAAGGATAAAGATTAGATTCAGTTTTCGTTCCATAGACCCAAAAGATGAGATGATTCCTGTGGGTGTGGAACTTGTCAGAACGTATAACATAAAAACATAAAACATTTGAATATAATAACTACTAACCTGATCATTTGTTGGGAGTTTGTTGAAATAGGTGAATACAATGTGGTAAACTGGAACAGCTAATATTTACAGAATTAACATGCTGTCAGAATGAAACACTGTTAGACACTATTAATAAATTTATCATACACAAAATACCTAATCTTGACTGTTGTGACCAAGTGCTGTCAAAACAGAAATCCAAGAGATGTTTTTACTTAAGCTAGCTTAACAGTCTCTGTTAAGATATTCATCTATGAAGTAGAAGGAGCTGCCTATCAAAAACTCTTTCAAACTCTGTTTAAACTGTGCTTTATTTGAAACCAAGTTTTTAATGGTTTCTGGCAATTTACTGAAAATGTGTGTTCCTGAATATTGGACCACTTTTTGGACCAAGGGAAGTGATTTTAGGTCTTTATGTAGATTGTTCTTACTCCTAGTATTGATACTATGTATCGAGCTATTAATTGGAAATAGAGATGTATTACTTGCAACAAATTTCATTAAGGAATAAATATACTCAGAAGCAGTGGTTAGAATACCAAGTTCCTTGAACAGATTTCGACATGATTTTCTTGAATTTACACCACAAATGATTTTTATCACATGCTTTAACTTTTGCTTGGTTTGATGAGTTGTCTCAGAATATGATCCCATATGACATAATAGAATGAAAGTAAGCAAAGTATGCAAGTTTTTTTATATATTTTTATCTCCTACATCTGACATCATTCTCACAGCAAATGCAGACTTGTTGAGGCACTTAAGCAGTTCTGTGGTATGCCCTTCCTAACTGAATTTATTATTGATTTGCATGTCTTCATATGTTATACACATGCTGAAAGGAAATCTCTTACAGGTTATGAACTGCATGTAGTGGGCCTTTTCAAAGTTTAATGACAGTGGATTAGCTTTAAATCACTTATTAATGTCAGGAAAATTTGATTAGCAGCTATTTGTAAATCTGTACTTGACTTGCTACTTATTGCAATGTTTGTATCATCTGCAAACAAAACAAACTTGGCATCTGGCAGTGTAACAGATGAGAGGTCATTAATGTACACAAGAAAAATTAATAGACCCAAGACAGAACCTTGAGAAACACCACATATAATTAATTCCCAGTCAGATGAAGAGTGACTGCTTCTTGCACAGGTATTTCGCAATGACACTCTTTGTTTCCTGTTAGATAGGTAAGACTCAAACTATTTTGCAGCATTGGCGGTGACACCATAATATTCTAATTTAGTTAAGAGAATGCTATGGTTCATACAGTCAAAGGCTTTTGAAAAGTCACAGAAAATGCCAGTAGCCTCTAATTTATTATCTTATGAATTAAGTACATTCTCACTGTTAGTGTAAATAGCTTTCTCTACACCAGAACCCTTAAGAAATCCATTGATCCCCCTTCTTCTACAGAGGCTTAACGTCAGCATATTTTAGCCAGTCTGGAGATGTTCTGCTGATAAAACATTGATTACACAAATAACTTAAGATAGAACTCAACTCGAATGAGTGCTCTTTGATTAACTTTGTTGATATGTTATCATACCCACAGGAATATTTAGATTTTAAGGATTTTGTGATGGATGCTACTTCTTTGGGAGACATGAGTTTCATTTCCATTTTACTGGAGTTACTTTTAAAGACTGGTCTCAGATACTCAATTGCACTGTTCACTGAACCTGATAACCCCAAGCTGTCAGTGACAAAAATGAAGTACTTGTTTAAGAGTTTTGCAACATTACATTTACTTGTTACCATGTCTCATTTATTTTTACAGCTATTTGTTCCTCTTCCTTTTTGGCTCCACCTGTCTCTGTCTACATTATATCCCATACAGTTTTTATTTTGATGCCCGATATACACTCCTGGAAATTGAAATAAGAACACCGTGAATTCATTGTCCCAGGAAGGGGAAACTTTATTGACACATTCCTGGGGTCAGATACATCACATGATCACACTGACAGAACCACAGGCACATAGACACAGGCAACAGAGCATGCACAATGTCGGCACTAGTACAGTGTATATCCACCTTTTGCAGCAATGCAGGCTGCTATTCTCCCATGGAGACGATCGTAGAGATGCTGGATGTAGTCCTGTGGAACGGCTTGCCATGCCATTTCCACCTGGCGCCTCAGTTGGACCAGCCTTCGTGCTGGACGTGCAGACCACGTGAGACGACGCTTCATCCAGTCCCAAACATGCTCAATGGGGGACAGATCCGGAGATCTTGCTGGCCAGGATAGTTGACTTACACCTTCTAGAGCACGTTGGGTGGCACGGGATACATGCGGACATGCATTGTCCTGTTGGAACAGCAAGTTCCCTTGCCGATCTAGGAATGGTAGAACGATGGGTTCGATGACGGTTTGGATGTACCGTGCACTATTCAGTGTCCCCTCGACGATCACCAGTGGTGTACGGCCAGTGTAGGAGATCGCTCCCCACACCATGATGCCGGGTGTTGGCCCTGTGTGCCTCGGTCGTATCCAGTCCTGATTGTGGCGCTCACCTGCACGGCGCCAAACACGCATACGACCATCATTGGCACCACGGCAGAAGCGACTCTCATTGCTGAAGACGACACGTCTTCATTCGTCCCTCCATTCACGCCTGTCGCGACACCACTGGAGGCGGGCTGCACGATGTTGGGGCGTGAGTGGAAGACGGCCTAACGGTGTGCGGGACCGTAGGCCAGCTTCATGGAGACAGTTGCGAATGGTCCTCGCCGATACCCCAGGAGCAACAGTGTCCCTAATTTGCTGGGAAGTGGCGGTGTGGTCCCCTACGGCACTGCGTAGGATCCTACGGTCTTGGCGTGCATCCGTGAGTCACTGCGGTCCGGTCCCAGGTCGACGGGCACGTGCACCTTCCGCCGACCACTGGCGACAACATCGATGTACTGTGGAGACCTCACGCCCCACGTGTTGAGCAATTCGGCGGTACGTCCACCCGGCCTCCCGCATGCCCACTATACGCCCTCGCTCAAAGTCCGTCAACTGCACATACGGTTCACGTCCATGCTGTCGCGGCATGCTACCAGTGTTAAAGACTGTGATGGAGCTCCATATGCCACGGCAAACTGGCTGACACTGACGACGGCAGTGCACAAATGCTGCGCAGCTAGTGCCATTCGACGGCCAACACCGCTGTTCCTGGTGTGTCCGCTGTGCCGTGCGTGTGATCATTGCTTGTACAGCCCTCTCGCAGTGTCCGGAGCAAGTATGGTGGGTCTGACACACCGGTGTCAATGTGTTCTTTTTTCCATTTCCAGGAGTGTAATTATCTTTTACTCATAATAAAGCTGCTTTGATTTCTGGATTACTTGCTTCAGTAGTTTGCTGTATTCTTTGTAATACAATTCTAGCATCAGAGCTGTTCCTGGATAGTAGATACAGTCTCCTTTTTGTCACACATATCTTTATTCCTCGTGTAATCCAAAGTTTATTTTTTGACTTCTGTGTGATTTGAGTTACCTTTAGGGGAAAACAGTTTTCAAAAGTGGAGGTAACTTTATTAATGAATGCTTTGTATTTTCCATATGAGTCAGAAGTATTGTAAACATCTATCCAGTTCATGTCTTTGAGCAATTCCCTGAATTTCTCAATTTTTGACTTATTTATTACCCTCCTGTACTCAGATTTAACACAAGATGCTGCATGTCATGATCAGATAGCCCATTTACTATTGGTTTTGTGACTTTTTTTCTTAGATTTGTCTACAAAGATATTATAAATAGCAGTCTCAGAGCATTTACATATCATAGTAGCAAAATTCATAGTAGGAACTAAATTGTTACTGACTGCAATAATTGTTCACTGACAGAGTTTTTCAATAAATCCACGTTAAAATCACCAGCAACCACTATTTCCTTGTTTATTACCATGAGATAGGATGGCAGAGCTTCCAGATTTTTTATGAAGAGGTTAAAATTTCCTGAAGGTGATCTATAAAAACCTACTATTATAAAGGACTTATTATGAAATACTAAGTGCTGCTCTGAGCAAAATTTGTTAGCGTCAGTATTCTTGAAATCAAAACAGTTTCTGACAAATATGGCAACTCCTCCTTTCTCCATATTTTCTCTACAGAAATAAGAAGCTAACTTGAATCGTTTAACATTTAACATATCTGTACCAGTGGTCACTTGATGTTCAGAGAGGCAGATTATATCAACTGGTTTGTTCAGCTCTGATTCTTCAACACAAATAAGCAACTCATTAAGCTTACTCCTTAGTCCTCGGATGTTGTGATGCAATAACGATAACCGATTTTGTGCACTGGCTGAATTACAGCTGGATGAACCTAATTTTCCTGCCAATTTTGGAGTATCTCTAGTTTCTATCAGAGGCTGTCTGCATGAATTGTGTGATTAAAATTTGCTTTCTGGCTGCCTATTTTATCAATGTGAATGTAATTTTCAGCCTGTCTCTGAACATCTTTTGTTCCTGCTCTCCCTACCCTAAAAAAAACTGCTGATTTGTCACTTGTAACACTTGTAATCAATGGTGCTTTACCACTTGTGACAGTGCCCCCCCCCCCCCCCCCGCCACTTAAGTTATTTTCTATTAGCCCAGACAGTTTTCCCTTCCCTTTCCTGTTGAGGTGAAGGCCATGCCTAGTAAAGTCCCACCTGCTGATAGAGTCAACAGGAACCACACTGATATGAGACTCCATATCTGATCGCAACTGTTCCACTTCTAAATTAACTCTCCTAACAGAAGAGTTTAAATGAGACCGGTCATGGCACCTCAGAACAGACATAAGCCCAACACCAGTACATCTCTTTGCTAAAGCTATCTTTACCAGGTCACTCTCAATTGAATTATTAGGGTTCCTATGTATGCTGTTTCGTGCATCACCCACTATTGCCATGGTGTCTTCCTTTGTGAAGTCTTTACAAAGTGAACTAAGTTTTGTGAGGAAGAATTAACAGTTCCTTTTCCAGTGTGAGTGGGCTCACTACCCCAATGCTTGAATTCCTCATCATGCTGTGTGCTTGGCTTGACATCTATCTGCAAAATGAGCCAAACAGCAAGTATGTAGGGATATAGGATACAAAGTTGCAGGAAATGTGATCTTGGAAATATTTTTGTACATAGAGGTGAAAAAATAATTTTTATTCAAGTACTGTGAAACATATATCATAGAACATTACTGCTCGCTTCTTGCCTTTTGTTTTATGGATAGGATTACAAAGAATTTTTTCTAAAAATAAAACAAAAACTGAGAGGAGTAGGCCCATACTAATAAAAATTATCAGTGGAGTGATTCGATCAATATCTACAGTTGTGAAGTAAATTTCATCATCTTTATTTTTGTCAGATGGTACCTCTCTTTTTATCTTCGTTAATATGCCAAACTCTCTCAACCTTAACAACCTGAAACAAAGAAACTGTTTTATCATCATTCCATCTTATATTATGTTGTAAGAAAACAGTGTTTGTAAAATTTATCTGTTTAGAAAAAAATTAGAAGATTAAAGATACTTCACTGGTAATTTAAAATGTCCTTGTATGGCATATTTCTGCTGATGGCAAATCCAAGGAGTGAATGCGCAACTTTCATAGGTATTTCAAATGTTTCACAGGAGATATTGTGATAAAGGAAGGCTTTTCGCTCTCCTATAAAACAGGTCCTTGGAACATCGCAGAATTTTTTCTCAAGTCCTGGTCCATCAAAAACTGGACTGTCTTGATATGGTTGAATCATATCCTCATAAACAGTTTTCATTAGACTATCACCTGAAAGCTGAAGAAACAATTCAGTAACAAAGCCCTGGTTAAATACATTTAAGAGTAATACATATACACTTGCCTCTGAAAGTTGTGCTTATGCAAGCAATTAGAGCATATTTTCTGAACAATACATCAGAAATTTTACAAGCTAGGTGAAGTACATCAGCTGTAAAACATTAAGTTGGTTTTGATCAAAACTAAATAGTAGAAAGTGAAAGGTTGTTTCACACTCTCATTTAGCAAGAAATGAGCTAGTGTCTGGACACCTTACTGTAACATAGATTGTTCTACATCTACACACTGCAAATCATTGCGAGGTGCACAGGAGAGGGTATTCCCAATGTACCAGTTATTAGGGTTTCTTCGTGTTCCACACACATATGGAGTGCAGGAAGAATGATTGTTTGAATGTCTCTGTGCATGCAGTAATTATTCTAATCTTATCCTCACCATCTCTATGTGAGCAGTACATATGGGACTGTAGTCTATTCCTAATATCAATTGCACTGTTCACTGAACCTGATAACCCCAAGCTGTCAGTGACAAAAATGAAGTACTTGTTTAAGAGTTTTGCAACATTACATTTACTTGTTACCATGTCTCATTTATTTTTACAGCTATTTGTTCCTCTTCCTTTTTGGCTCCACCTGTCTCTGTCTACATTATATCCCATACAGTTTTTATTTTGATGCCCGATATACACTCCTGGAAATTGAAATAAGAACACCGTGAATTCATTGTCCCAGGAAGGGGAAACTTTATTGACACATTCCTGGGGTCAGATACATCACATGATCACACTGACAGAACCACAGGCACATAGACACAGGCAACAGAGCATGCACAATGTCGGCACTAGTACAGTGTATATCCACCTTTTGCAGCAATGCAGGCTGCTATTCTCCCATGGAGACGATCGTAGAGATGCTGGATGTAGTCCTGTGGAACGGCTTGCCATGCCATTTCCACCTGGCGCCTATTGTAGAACCAGTCATACAAGTGATTTCTAAGCAATCCCCTTTGTAGTGTGATTGCACTTCACCAGTATTCTGCCAATAAACCAAAGTCTACCATCTGCTTTACCCCATGACTAAGCCTATGTGATCATTCCCTTTCACATCCCTACAAAGTGTTGCAAATAACTACTTTAGTGAGGTGGCTGATTCCACCAGTGACGCATTGATAATATAGTCATGGGGTACTATGTTTTTCATTTTGTGAAGTGCAGAACTTTACATTTTTGAACATTTTTTGAAAGTTGCCAATCTTTTCACTACTTTGAAATCTGACTGAACATTTATGCAGCTTTTTTCTGATAGTACTTAATTACAGATAAGTGCATTATCTGCAAAAAGTCTGACATTACTATTAATATTATATGCAAGGTCATTACTATAAAACATGAACAGTGAGGATCCCTGCACACATCCCTGTGGCACACTTGAAGTTATTTCTACATCTGATGATGACTCTTCATCCAAGATAATGTGCTGTGTGCTCTGTACCAAAAAGTCCTCAGTTCTGTCATAAATTTCACGTGATATCCCATATGATCATACTTTTGACAATAAGCGTAGGTGTGCTACTGAGTCATATGCTTTTTGGAAATCAAGAAACACTGCATCTGCCTGACTGCCTTGATCCAAGGCTTTCAGTATGTCATGTGGGAAAAGTGTGAGCTGGGTTTCAAATGATCGATGTTTTCGGAATCCATGTTGGTTGGCATTGAGGAGGTCATTCTGTTCAAGATACCTCATTATGTTTGAGCTCAGAATATGTTCTAAGATTCTACAAAAAATCTGTGTCAGAGATATTGGATGTAGTTTTGTTCAATTTTACTACCCTTCTTGTAGATGGGTGTGACCTGTGCCTTTTTCCATGAACTGGGCATGATTTTTTTGTCTGAGGGATCAATGATAGATTGTAGTTGGGAGAGTGGCTAACTCAGCTGCAACTTCAGTATAGAATCTGACAGGGATTCCATCAGGTCCTGGAGGTTTATTCAATTTTAACAATTTCAGCTGTTTCACAACACTCCTGATACTAATACTTATTTCATTCATCTTTTCAGTGGTATGAGGATTAATTAGATGATTAATGGAAAATCTCATATAAGATGTGAAACAAATACTAACAAAGAGATAGAGGGGCTGGCCAGTACTTACCTCAGCTCAGTACAGCCGATAGATACACATAAAACAGAACTGAAAATTTACATTCCTAGCTTTCAGAACTTTGTTCCTTCATCAGGGAGGAGAGAGGGGAAAAAAGGGAAGAAGGGAAAGTGGATTCAGTTACTCACAACCCGGGTTATGAAGCAACAGTGAAAGGTAAACAGGGAGGGTAGCAAGGATGTCATTGTCATTGTGGTGTACAAAGTGTGTTCATTTTCAACCAGGCGACTGTCCCACAGCACAGCTTGTGTACCTTCCAAAATACTGGTTGCATGTGCTGACAGCTTTTTGTTTTACTTAAAATGGTCATTGTTACTAATAACTGGACTTTGCAAGGAAGTATGTGGTATGTACTTTCCTTAGCAAACACAATCCCACACTCATTTAAACTTTCAGCTTGGAGGTAAGTCTGTGCTACTGATGGGAGAGTCTGAAAGCCAGGTCAGCAATGTGACAACCTGTCAATGTCCTTCCTAGCTAGATTTCTGGGAAAGCTGTTTTCAAATAATGACCTAAACTTATCACATATTGGCATTTTATTACCTACAAGTCCATTCTTTCCCCAGTATCTTGTAAGCCTCTTGTCCTGGTCTATCTCTTATCCTATTTGGTTATCCCATCCCCCATGAACAGTGAACAATAGATCTTGACAAGGTAGGGTCACTTGCAGCTTTAATGATACAGATGGCTGTACTGTAGGTGCAACCACAGTAGAGGGATACCTGTGGAGATGGCAGACTAACAAGTTTTTTCTGAAGAAAGGCAGCAGCCTTTTCAGTAGCTGCAGGGCCAGCTGTCTAAATGACTGACAGATCCAACCTTTTAGCATTAGCCAGTAAGGCCTTGCTATGCTGGTACAGCAAATGCGTGAAACTAAGGGGAAACTACAGCCTTTAGTTTTTCCTGGGGGCTTGCAGCTTAATAGTATGACTTAATGAAAATGGCATCCTCTTGGGTAAAATATATCAGAGATGAAATAGTTCCGCATTTGGATCTGTGGGACAACTCAGTAGAATGTCGTCATCATGAAAAGCTAAAATTGGCATTTTATGAGTCACAGCATGGATTGTTAGATCCCTTAATCAGGTAGAAAGGATAGTGAGTTTAAAAAGGGAAATGGATACACTGAAGGTAGATTTGTGGGAATTAGCGAAGTGTGGCAGCAGGAATAACAGGACTTCTGTTCAGATCAGTACAGGGTTATCAATGCTGAATCAAATAGGGGTGATGCAGAGGTAGGCCTAATAACGACTAAGAAAGTAGGAATTGGGTAAACTACTATGAGAAATATATTGAATGCATTGTCATGGCTAAGATAAATGTAAAGCCAATACCCAACAAAATACTACAAGTTCATATGCAACTAAATCCACAGATGATGAAACCGAAAGAAGGTTTGATAAGATATTGGAAATTATTCAGATAGTTAAGGGAGATGAAACTTTAATTGTGATGGATGACCGGAAATCAGTTGAAGCATATGGAAGAGAAAGAAAATTGGTAGAACATGGACTGAGGGAGAAGAATGAAAGGGAAGTCAATGTAATTAGCTGTTCAATTCAGTGCCAACTATTGCATGTGACAAATATCCAGGGCATCATGTTGCATGTTAAGCTATTCCTGTGTTTTCTTAGTAGTATATATTTGTTTAATTGCTTGTGTTTAGGAATTTAAGAAGTTTAGTCTCCCCTTTTTGTTAGCTGTAAGTGTAAATTCAGGGTGTCTGTAGCTCAATTGTCATTTCTTCAGAGCAGCCAATTACATAGTTCATTGAGACATCAGCATCCATTTGTTACACCTCAGGAAGGTAACAAGTTGTTTGTCTAGACTTCTGCTAGCTTTTACTTTTACTCTTTAGTTAGTCTTGCTAGGATGAGTAGGAACTGTGCCTGCTGTGTGCAGACAAAGGAGTAGCTGGCCACAGTTCATGAACAGTTGAATGTGATTTTGGGTGTGATCAGTCACCTTCAGGTTACCAGTGTGTAGTGGAGGTGGAGATTCTGGAGCATCGCATGGGATGCCTCAGCTCTCACTTGTTTCACCCAAGGACTCTACTGCTGATGCACTTTGGTGGATCCACAGGGTAAGTGGCGGGTGGTAACACGTTCGCATCGCTCAAGATGTAGGACCAATGTGGAGGCCGGATGTATGACCTCGCCTGTTCACCCTGTGAGTGAACAGGTAGCTGTTTCTTCAGCAGGGTCTGAGCAGGAATATGTGGTCAGTTATTGAGAGCTCCAATGTTAGGCATGTTATGGAGCCCCTTAGGAAGGCAGCGTTCAGGACTGGAAGGAATTGGTGTGTCTGCTGGGGAATCTCATCTGAGATGTGGAGGCAGCTTTGCCCATGTCTGTTGAGCATACAGGGTGCAGTTGTCTGCAAGTTGTGGCTCACATGGGCACCAACAACGGCTGTCTCATGGATTCTGAGGCCATCCTCAGTTCTTACAGGTGGCTAGCGGTGGTGGTGAAGACTTTTAGCCTCACATGCAGAGTGCAAGAAGAGATCACAATTGGCAGCATTCTCCCAAAGCTGACTGAAGTCCTTTGGTATGGAACCCAGTGGAGGGTCTCAACCAAAGGCTTTGTCATCTCTGTGACAGTATTGTTTGCAGATTTCTGGACCTTTTTTACTGGGTGAGGATGTGTAGGACTCCCCTTGGTAGGTCAGGGGTGCACAAAGGAAACATCTACTCGGGTAGCTAAGTACCTGTGGAGTGCACTTGGTTTTTTTTTTTTAGGCAAGTTGGTAGTTTGAGGTACTCTCGTGAACACTCTCAAGTCTATATGCATCTAGGGAAATCAGACTGCGTTGAGAGTAAAGACTGTTGTAAAAAAATTATCAGCAAACTGTCGAAGTATTCGTAACAAAGTTCACGAATTTACTGCCGTCCAGGAAAGTTATTCTTGAGGCTGAGAGCTGGTTAAAACCCTAAGTAAAAAACTCTGAGTCTTGGAATGTTTATTGAAAGACAGATTAGATGTCAGGGGTGAGAGTGTTCATTGCAGTCGGTAAAAATAATGTCTGAGGTTAAAGTTGAGTGTGATAGTGAAGTTATCTGGTCTAGGTGAAACCAAGTCAATTGTTAGATGCTTTTATCGACCACCCGACGCCACTGTGGCAGTTCTAGTCATTCTAAGAAAGTCTATTGTCAATTGTGCTTAAATACTCAGATCATGCAATACTAGTCGGTGGTGATTTTAACCTACCAAATATAGACTGGGACGTGTATGGATACAGACAGACAGTCTTGTGAAGTACTTTTGTACACTTTTTAAAAAGCTGTCTTGAGCATATAGTTCAGCAGCCAACACGCAATGAAAGTATGTTGCATCTTACAGCTACAAACAGGCTGGACCTTATCGATGGTGTCAATACAGAAACGAGGATTAGTGGTCATGATGTCATCGTAGTGACTATGGTTACGAAGGTTAATAAATCAGTCAAGAGGCCTAGAGGAGCGATTCTGCCAGAAAGAGCAGATAAGTAGTTGTTAGCATCTCATTGCAACCATTTAGTACCAGAATGATAGCCATAGAGGTATTATGGGCAAAGTTTAAACAGATTGTAAATCTGCTTTAGACAAGTAAGTACCTAGTAAGTGGATTAAGGGCGGAAAATACCCACCATGGTTTAACAACGAAATTCCGAAAATGCTGAGAAAGCAAAGGCTGTTGCACTCTCGGTTCAAAAGAGGCCGCGCAAATGACGACAGGCAAAGATTAATAGAGATTTGTGCACCTGTGAAAAGATCTATGCACGAGGCATACAACGGCTATCACCATCATACCTTAGCTACAGGTCTGGCGGAGAACCCGAAGACATTCCGGTCTCATTTGAAATCACTAAGCGGGTCTAAGGCTTCCATTCGGTCACTTGTTGGCCAGTCTGGTTTGGTAGTAGAAGACAGCCGAAGTTTTACATTACATGTTTAAGAAATCGTTCACGCAGAAGAATCGTACAGATGCACCGTCATTTGACCATCACACAGACTCCCGTATGGATGACATAGTAATAAGCATCCCTGGCGTAGAGAAACAACTGAAAGAGTTGTAAACAAGTAAGTTGCCACGTCCGGCTGGAATCCGAATTCGATTTTACAAAGAGTGCTCTATGTTATTGGCCCCTTACTTTGTTTGCATTTATCGTGCATCTCTCGACCAGTGCAAAGTGCCATGCGACTGGAAAAAAGTGCAGGTGACTCCTGTATATAAGAAGGCCAAAAACACGGACCCACAACATTACGGACCAATATCTTTAACATCGGTTTGCTGCAGAATTCTAGAGCATATTCTGAGTTCGAGTATAATAAATTTCCTAGAGACCGAAAAGCTGATGTCCACGAATGAGCACAGCTTTAGAAAGCATCGCTCATGTGAAACCCAGCTTGCTCTTTTCTCACGTGATGTACTGCGAAATATGGATGTAGGGCAACAGCCTGATTTCTAGATTTCCGAAAAGCATTCGACACGGTACCCCACACCAGCCTGTTAATGAAGGTATTGTACCAGTGTACGGAATAAGTTCATAGATATGTGAGTGGCTCGAAGACTTCTTAAGTAACAAAACCCAGTATGTTGTCCTCGACGCCGAGTGTTCTACGGAGACGGGGGAAACATCAGGAATGCCCCATGGAAGTGTGATACGATTGTTGCTATTTTATATATACATAAATGATCTGGCAGACAGGATGGGCAGTAATATGTGGTTGTTAGCCGATGATGCTTTGGTGTACTGGAAGGTGTCGAAAATGTAGGTTGATACAAGGTGACCGAGACAAAATTTCTAGTTGGTGTGATGAATGGCAGCTGGCTCTTAATGTAGAAAAATGTAAGTTAATGAGGATGAGTAGGAAAAACAAACCCTTAGTGTTCACATACAGCATTAGTGGTGTCCTCCTTGACACAGTCACATCGTTTAAATATATGGGCCTAACGTTGCAAAGCGATATGAAATGGAATGAGAATGTGAGAACTGTGGTAGGGATGTCGAATGGTCAGCTTCAGTTTATTGGGAGAACGTTTGGCTCATCTGTAAAAGAGGCTGCATATAAGACACTAGTGCGACCTATTCTTGAATACTGCTCGAGCGTTTGGAATCCACACCAGGTTGGATTGAAAGAAGACATTGAAACAATTCAGAGGCGAGCTGCTAGATTTGTTACCGGTAGGTTCGATCAGCATGCAAGTGTTATAGATATGCTTCGGGAGCTCAAGTTGGATCACTGGAGGAAAGAAGACATTCATTTCGAAGAACACTACTGAGAACGTTTAGAGAACTAGCATTTGAAGCTGAATGCAGAACGGTCCTACTCCGCCAACATACATTTTGTGTAGGGACCACGAAGAGAAGACGTGAGAAATTAGGGCTCATACATAGGTGTACAGACAGTCGCTTCCCCTCACTTTATCTGCAAGAGGAATAGGAAAGAAAACGACTAATTGTGGTACAGAGTACGCTCCGCCACGCACCGTACAGTGGCTTGTAGATGTAGAACATGAAACATATCAGTTGTATGTGTATGTAACATGACCATACGTCCTGCTTGGGCGGGACAGTCTCGATTTCAGACTGCCCGTCCCATTGTCCCCAGCCAGAGCAAAAAGTCCCACTTTTGCAAACAGAGCAAACGATAATTGATTAGATGAACCCCCCACCTGCCTATATTCGAAACGCGTGGGTGATGGTTGCAGCGCGGGTGGCGTGGAGAAGAGAGAGCAAGTAAGACGCGAGAGTGAGACAGATGCTGCCACGCAGTGTTGCCAACTCTAAAAAACCCAAGTCGCTAGATTCAATATCAAAAGTCGCTAGAAAGTCGCTAAAACTGATTTTACTAGGGGTGTACTGAAAAATTCGTGCTGTGAATGGTGCAATAAGCCAGTGGTGGTGGTGGTGGTGGTGGGGGGGGGGGGGGGTGGTAATAAAATATTAATAAAAATTGTCTCATACGTAATTGCTATATTGTCTTAATTAAATGATGCATCGCTTGCAACAACATACATATAAAATACGCTAACATTGAATTAAACACGTTATCATAATTGACGCAACACATAAATTGTTGTTTCAATCACAGTAGTCAAATATACTAGAAATATACGACTATATTTGTAACAGAAGAAAGCAAGAACTCAAATTAGGTTACAACAGTCATTGCTAGCTGTGAAATCAAAGAAAAAGGATTCTCCCCTGCGGCATTTTTATACTGCAAAACCTCACTCCAAAATCGAACAGTGTTAGTAGTGTTATTCCACCTAACGAAGTTGATGTTATGCCATTCTTGCAGCATACCGTCTATGAAATCGCCACTAAAACCCAATTCTTTGGCTACATCCGCTACAGCATTATTTTTATTCACTTTTAGTGTTTCTTCAACATTTATCATTAACGTTTTTTTCAGGATCGTAACGTTACTTATCAGCCTTTGTTGAATTTCTTTTGTGAGTTTCAGACTAAACTGAATGCATCTCTTCTTCAAATAAACTTCATTTTCTTCAGACAAACTTGACTCAGACAACTTCTCTTCAAACATAAAGCCAAGGTTCAGATTTCCGTACATACTTTCGCTTGGAACTGGTGTTGTCAACAAATCAACAGTTGGAAAAACTATGTTTTGGCCGAATGACTGCATGAGAAATACAAGTGTATCTAGTAATTTAGTGGGGTCATTGTCTTCTCCTTCAAAAGCTTTTATTGCTATTTGTACATCTTTTAAAGCATGTTTAAGGTAAAACATGTAAAGATGATTTGGTCGTCACAATACATCTTGTACAAAAGATCGGAACTGTAACAATTCTCTTGAACCATGGCAAGTGGAAAATGTAGCTTTAGTTCTTCCCACTGCTCCAGAATTCTTCGTATTGCTGGTTCAATTGAAAGCCAACGTGTTGCACAGACCTTCAAAATTTTTAGTGGCTCTTTTTCACAATTCATTGTCTCATAAACCTTTTTATATTCCTCTTGTCTTTTGGGTGAAATGGAGAACCAATTGTAGGTCTCCCGTACAAGAAACTCTATGTTTCTAGGTATGGTATTCACTGAGGCGTGCGAAACTGCAAGCCGAAGAGAGTGACAAATGCAACGAATCAATACCAAATGCTTCAAACCATATTCTCTCTTGAGTTGTTCGAAAAGCCCATTGTTTATTCCAACCATTGCAGAAGCATTATCTGTGCCAATTCCTACCATATTAGCGATTGGAAGTCTGAGATCTTTCAAAGAATTCACAAGAACAGCAGCCAGATTTCTTGCATCTGCAGTTTCTACTACAGCAAGTTTGAGAAATGCTGATCTAATGGTTTGGTTGTTTACACTATAGTACCATATAACGATACCTAGCATTTTAGATATTGATACATCTGTGGATTCATCTATTAGTACACTGTATTTTTGGTTACTTATATCTTCAACCAATGATTGCCTAGAATATCGAGCCAAAACTTCAGTTATAATGTTAGTGCACTTTGTACGATGTAATTGCATGTTTTTAGCGCCCTCATCACCGGAAAACACCTTCTTGCACAGTATTACTAAATGATTTACAGCTAAAATAGAACAATGTTCAGCAATAAATAAAGAAAGGGCGCCTTCTGCTCTGCTTGCTATTCTAACTGTAGTTTTTGGAACAATTTTCACAGGTAAGGTGGTTTGTGTGTTGTTTTTTTAAATCAATTTTTTGTTTATGCTTAATAGTTTTCAAATGCTTTCTAATATCACACAATTCAGCATAAAACTCTGTGCCATATACTTGACATCTTGCCTTGGATAAGTCTCCAACGACTGGTTTCAGCCACCCATTGAATTCAGGATTGCTTCCCACGCATCCCGATATTTTTAGCGCACTGCTTCTTCTTCTGTGGTAAATCCATTATGTAAGCCACCACAACATAAGTTTCACCAATTTATAATCACTGAAAATACATTAAAACTCAGGCGAACTAGAGGTCATGAAACAATCTACTCACTCGGTAACTCGATATCAGTTCTACTGTTCATTGTTTAAAACCCCCACCAAATTGTTCTCGCGTTACCACTGTGCATGTGGTAATAATTTGACTGCTAGTTAACATTTCGAAAAATTAGAGGTTGCTGGACAGAAATGTATTTTATTTTACTTAATATTACGTCTGTTTTTTGTCAATTCGAAAAATAAAGGGAGTTCAAAAGTTGAAAAATTATAGATCAATATGCTAGTGGGTAATGAATGATGAATTGTTCTATGGTCAAGGTTTTCTTACTCTGTAGGCAATTCCCACATTCAGGTTTACTAAATGCTGAACAATGCTACATGATCTGCTAAGAACTTAATTTAACTTAGTAAATCTAGAACAAAGTCAGTGTAGTACCCATTCTATAGTTAAAATCTTCGTCTTGTTAATGAAAATACTGGTCCAAAATAATTTTGATTTGTACTTCAAAAGTCGTCGGTACTCCAAAAGTCGCCAGATAAGTCGCTAAATAATTTTTGTCACTAAAAAGTTTTTTTTGTCGCTAAGACGAAGGCAAAAGTCGCCATTTCTAGCGACAAAGTCACTAAATTGGCAACACTGCTGCCACGCAACTCAACAGTCACATTGCGCGAGTGCGAACTTGACGATTAGCAACACTGTTTAGTTTTAGTTTGTATTGTAACGTGCACAGTCAAACAACTCATTCAACGTTTTCGTGTTTATACATTTTTGTAACGCTACAAAATGTCTAAACGTAAGTGTACTTTTAATATTACTTCGCAAAATAAGTATCAATTTATAAAACAAAGGAGTGGTGCTTCTGATGTTGCATGTGAAAAGCGTCTGTAACATCTCTTGGCAAAACACATATCACATGTGGTAAAAAAAAAAAATAAACTAGATGATTATAATTTTATTTCTGCATAGACAATGGTTGTGTGAACTTAATGTAATAAAGAGAAACCATTATGTGTCGCGTTTTATACTTGTATAGAATTATGTATAGATTTTTTAAAGATAATATCTGCGTCAGTGAGTACTGAAACCGCCACAGACGATACTTATTAAATATCAAACAAAGATGTAAATATATCAAACCGAGTATTAATAGTAGTGACCGAGCATTCATTTCTCTGTCGTCTTTTTGGAGTTACGTGAGTAGGAAGAGCCTGTGACGCTATGTTGTATGCTTGTGTAGTATTCTTTTGTCAAGACTGAGAGAAGGACGCCATTAGGCATTGATTTGTAAAGGTGTGTAAGAATTTAATCTATCTAAATGTTTTGAATAGAGTTACTTGGTGAAAACTTGCATTATGATTTGTAATAAGCTTGTCTGGTATTCTTTCAAGACATTTTCAGCTATTTAAATATTATTCGTGGTGCAGAACTGCGCTACGAACGAACGAGCCACTGCCGTGGCGCATTCAAACTGCATTAAATGAAAGCAATCATACCGCAAAGAAGCGGACAGGTAATAGTGAACTAAAATTATTTCTTTCAGCCTTCGAGATTGCAGGACAGAGCAGCAGATTTTGTGATGTGTTTTACAGGTGGACGTGGGCTGCGGATGATGTTATATTATTATCATATATTATATAATTTACCTTCATGATGTGAAAGAAATCTTGCTGTGCGTAGTTCTGGTGTGGCAAACATTATAAAAAAAAAACGCTTTCTGTCTGATAGTAGTCTCATGTTCTCGTGTTAGTCGTGGTACTTTTTGGTGTTTTAATGTTAACAAAAATGCACTGCAAAATTTTGATGTTGAACAAACATAGAATACTGTAACATCAGTAATGATAAATAAATCATTTTCAGTAACTTTATCAATAACTGTAAAGTAAGAAAGATATGTTGAACTTTATAGCGAGTTAGCCGGCCGGAGTGGCCGTGCGATTCTAGACGCTGCAGTCTGGAGCTGAGCGACCGCTGCGGTCGCAGGTTCGAATCCTGCCTCGGGCATGGATGTGTGTGATGTCCTTAGGTTAGTTAGGTTTAATTAGTTCTAAGTTCTAGGCGACTGATGACCTCAGAAGTTAAGTCGCATAGTGCTCAGAACCATTTTATAGTGAGTTACAGTAACGAAACAATGTTCCTTTTATAGAAAGCCAGATACAGAATAATAAGAACATAATATAATTTGTTTTGTTGAGAATTAATTATCCGAAGAAAGTTACAGCACAGCATCCCTAAAAAGTATTTCAGGGCTCTTTTCGTAACAACATATTTTATCGCATCCATTTATCAATATATTAGTTGTTACGCGCAATAACAAGGAGAGCGAAACTGCCTCCCAAAAGCGTGGGGCAGAATGTGCAGTGGCCACGAAAATAATAACTGTTTTATATGTTTTCTTCCATTGTCTACTGTTATATGGTCAGAAAATGTCTGAAACGCTTGTAGGGATGTTGCAGGGCAGGTTGTACTGAGATATGAATGTTACAAAAAAAATTCGATACGTTGCGCCGTTTCCGAGTTATTTAGCATTAAAGTTAGCCAATCAGATCGTCGCGCGCGTAAATTCAAGCATCAGCTAACGAGACAATGCACTCGTTGGGCAACACTGCCCCTGGCAGGCCGCTTGAATGTGAACGCGCGACGCCCCGATTGGCTAAATTCTATGCTAAATAACTCGGAAACGGAGCAACGTATCGAATTTCTTTCTTAACATTTATGTCTCAGTACAACCTGCCCTGTAACATCCCTACAAGCATTTCACACATTTTCTGACCACCCTGTATATTTAGTGATAAATGTATGTATGTGTCTCATGATTAATGCCATGCATTAATGAATGTAAAAAAATTATTTCAAGAAAATTTCACCACTGCAAACGAGTCAAATGAAAAGACCCTGATACTACTGAGAAACTGTAACCGCTACATAGTCCGGGGGCTCAAAAAATGGCTCTGAGCACTATGGGACTTAACACCTATGGTCATCAGTCCCCTGGAACTTAGAACTGCTTCAACCTAACTAACCTAATGACGTCACACAACACCCAGTCATCACGAGGCAGAGAAAATCCCTGACCCCCCGGGAATCGAACCCGGGAACCTGGGCAATCCGGGGGCAGTTGAACCCCCAAATCAGATAAACTAAAGGTAAGACTACAGTGTTGTTGTTCTGTTCGCAGTAGTTTAACTCCAGAGAAGTGATCTCATATCGCTAGTGGCGTGCGTAGTTTGAAGTTAGTATTTATGACAGGGCAAAATTGAGTGTAGATAGTAAATGTTAGTGTCCAGTGTATAGTAGATAAATACCATATTTTGTGTGCAAGTGGCATAACTGATAGATCCTGTGTTCGAGTAGGCAATTTATGAATATGGTTAAATTGCGTAGTCAACATCCGAGCAATATGGATACTGAGGGACAGCCACTAGCTAGTGCAAGAAATGTAGAAACGGGTGCATTAATCAGTATAAGTACTCTCTTTGAGGATATATCATGGGAGAATGTGGGGGCGGGAGCACATGAAGTGGTACCACCGCCCATCAGTGCTCAGGGAGATGTAGGTAAAGAAATTGTACCACCCCAGAAATGCAGGAACCAGAGATTGGTGGGTATAGTTTGTATTGGAATGATCGGGTGTACGTGCACAATCAAACAACTCATTCAACGTTTTCGTGTTTATACGTTTTTGTAACGTTACAAAATGCCTAAACGGAAGTGTACTTTTAATATTACTTTGCAGAATAAGTATCAATTTATAAAACAAAGGAGTGGTGCACCGATGTTACGTGTGAAAAGCGTCGTACGGATTTTATTATTGGTCATGGTGGCCCCAGAGATATTGAGAAACCTTTAAAATCTGAAAAACACAGGCTTTCTGATCAAGCTGCTGCTTCCAGCTCATCAATGCTTGCTTTTTTTAAAAAGAACCGATTTGCCGACTTCAAAGGATTTGGTTACAGCTGCAGAGGAAGGTGCATGGGCATTTCATGCGACTAAAAAGAAAAGCACAGTTTTTGCTCAAATGAATGTGCCGTTAATTTTATTCAAACATATTTGAGGAAAAATTTAGATGTGTTCGCACAAAATCCCAGACTATTACAAATGTGCTGACACGTATGGAGAGGGAAGAATTGAAAGAGCATGTTTGTGAAGCACACTGTATATATTTTTTAACGGATGCTTCAAATCATAGTCCACTAAAATTATTCCCTGTTTTGATCTGATATTTTTTACTTTATGAAGGTGTGAAACTCAAGATTTTACAGTTTCGAGAGGAGCCTGGTGAAATATCGGATATTGGTGTCGATTATTTGAAGCAGGTATTATTGTGCAATGATTTAAATAAGAAAATTGTGGCATTTGTGGAATAATACTAACTGCAATATTGGAGGAAAGAATAGAAAAGGGAGTAATAATGTTTCAGCAAAATTGAACCCATCACTCGAAGAGCAACTCGTTGGGCTTGGATGTGGACCCCATATAGGCCTAATTCACAAAGTGATCAAAATAGCTTCTGGTTGTCTCCCTGTGGACTTCGAACATACTGTGAAAATTTACTCATCTTTTTTACTGCTATACCGTTCGAGAGGAAGAGCACAAAGATTCAATGACACAAAGTATGAGAAACTGCTGGGCTGCAGCAAAACGAGGTGGTTCGCATTAGTGCTGGTTCTCGAAAGAATTTACACAATGTTTCGCTGACACATAACCATATTGTTTTGTTGTAAATATCGGTAGTAAATGATCGTAGGAAATATCTGGATTTGTCCTCTGTCTTTAAACTGATAAGACAGGGGAGGTCGATCACATTTAACAAGTTCAAACTTGTCACTGAGAGGCCGTGAGTAGAAAGATTTGTTAACACTACAACATCATTATTACAGCCACTCACTTTGTGAAACTACTGGGTAAAATATCATCCAAAAGCATTAAACAGGACGCATTCATCCACCGCTATACCCGGATCAGAATGACAAAGTGATTGACAGCGAAGCACAGTTGAGCGTGGAAGGAGGTGATGTTGGTTCTCTGGCGTGCGCGCAGTATGGCTTTTTATTTTATTTTATTTATTTATTTATTTATTTATTTACATCCTGAATCTTTGTGCACAGTTGAGCGTGGAAGGAGGTGATGTTGGTTCTCTGGCGCGCATGCAGTATGGCTTTTTATTTTATTTATTTATTTATTTATTTACGTCCTGAATGTTTGTGGTACATATACCATACCTTAGATGTTGGACAAAATGACATTACATTAATATACTGTTACATTGATTGTATACATTACATTTATAAATTGTTACATTTTTATATTGCTATATTGTTACATTACATTTTTATATTGTTACAACCGAAATTAACTTATTTTTCAAGATACTGTGTTACTGTGTAAAAACAGTTTTCCAAGAGATATGATGTTACAGATTTTTTAAAGCTATGGATTTTGTTTATGGCCTTTAGGTTACTTGGCAGCTTATTAAACAAATGTGCACCTGAGTGATATACACCTTTCTTGCACAGTGTGGTATAACAATGATGTCTGTGTATGTCACTATTTGCCCTTGTATGGTGTTCATGTACAGATTTATTTTGAATAAATACATTTCCATTTTTTCGCATGCTTTTTTTTAGGAACATTACAACTTCTAGTGTATAGATACATGGTAGGGGTAGAATCCCGAGTTCTTTAAAGAATGGTTTGCATGATTTTCGGCTGTGGGCATTTTTCATTATCCTCACAATCTTTTTTTGTTTCCGGAATGTGGTTATGCTATGAGGAGAATTTCCCCAGAATATGATGCCATATCTCAATAGGGAGTGTATGCAAGCATAATACACTGATCTAACCGTTTCAGGACTTGTATTGTTCCATATAATCCTCATCGCATAAGTCATTTTGGATAGTTTAGAATTTAATGAAGTGATGTGGGAATTCCATTTAAGATTGTCTTGTAAGTAGATGCCAAGAAATTTTGTTTCAGTGACACTGTTAATTCTTTGGTTTTCCATTGACATGTTTGGTTTTAATGGGTTTTTATTTTGTTGTGTATGGAAGTGTAAGACGACTGTTTTTTGAGGGTTTATCAGTAATTTATTCCTCATAAACCACTCTGAGACATTTTCACTTGTGACTTTAGCATTTAAACTTAGAGCCATTTCATTTTCACCTTCAATTAATATGCTTGTGTCATCTGCAAATAGCACTTGTTCGGAGTGTTGAATGTGTAGGGGAAGTCGTTTATGAAAATTAGGAAGAGAAACGGACCTAAAATTGAGCCTTGTGGTACACCGTGGGTTAATGTGGAAGGTTTAGATTGATAAGCTTGGAGTTCGTTTTTTCCCATGTGTCTTACCTCTGTTATCTGAGAGCGATTTTCTAGGTAGGATTTCAGCCACTCGTGTGGCAGGCCTCTTACACTATACCATTCTAACTTTCTTAGGAGAATTTCATGGTCTATTAGATCAAATGCTTTTGTTAAATCCAGGAAAATCCCCGAAACATTTTTGTGATTATACACTGAATTTAAAATACGATTTATGAGGTTAAAAGTGGCTGTTTCAGTACTGCACTGAGGCCTGAAGCCATGCTGACATCCTGAAATCATATTTTTTTGTTAAAGAAATCAGTTAGTTGTAGCAGAACTAGTTTTTCAATGATTTTTGAAAAACCTGATAGGAGTGACACAGGCCTATAGTTGACCATCTGCTGCCGATCGCCCTTTTTGTAAAGGGGTACAACGTTCACAGTTTTTTACTGTTGTGGGAAAATACCACTTGATAGTGAAGAATTGCATATATCTAGCAGTGGTGCGAGTATCTGTTCAGCTGATACTTTTATAATATAGTCTGGCACATTGCCGACTCCAGCTGAATATTTATTTTTTAATAACTTTATGCTGTTTAACAGTTCTTCCCTACTTATTGGTCGAAGGAACATGGATGTATTTGTTACACTATTTCCAGAAATTTCCTGTAATATTTTGTTTGATGTTTTTCCCATTTGTTCCATCGCTAACTCACGAGCAATATTGGTGTAGTAAGAATGGAAGTGGTTAGCAATTAATTTTGGATCAGTGATCTTGCTGCCCGCCTGTGACAATACAGGTTATATTCTTGAATAATATTATGGAATTTTTCTCTTTGGTGGCTGTGTGTTAAGAGGTCAATATTAAAATCGTCACACAGAACTATAGTTTTGCAAGTATTTTTAAGTTTCCCTAGTGCAAGGTCAAGTTTTTTAAAGAAAATGTTTACATTGCTGTTGGGTGATCTGTAAACACACATTATTATAGTTTTTCCTGATGTTATTTCAATAGCTGAGGCTTCAAAGTGTTTTTCGCTTCCTAAGTGATTTACACAGTCTGTTATCTTATAGTCTATGTTTTCTTTTACATAAATGCAGCTTCCTCCAAGCTTTGATATTGATCTGCAAAAGTAGTTTGCCAGAGTGAAACCGGTTATGTTTGAATACTGTAAATGGTCTTTCTCTAGCCAGTGCTCACAAAAACATAAAACTGATACCTCCTTCCACTCAAAAGAAGTACATTTATTTCATCAAGTTTGTTTGGTAGGGACTGTACATTTTGGTGAACGACTTTTAAAGTGTGTGTATAAGTTTGTTCTGTAACACATTCCCCTGTGGCACCCTCAGCTACTCTAAAAAACGTCTACCTGTCCCTTGGTGTGTGTTTCTTCCCAGCCATTTATCTAATGTGTTTTGACCCATTTTTGTGTTATTCGTTCTTTCCTTGGGTTTCATCCTTCCTTGTGAGTCGATTTGGACCCCTTTAACATGTTCTGCTTTGTTTTTTGAGTTTTCATTGCCTGTTATGAGCCAATTATCCAACGTACTGGTAAGTTTTCTAGTGTAATGCTTTACAAAATTATATATTTTCTCTGTTAGGTATTGTTTACCAGCATAATTTAGGTGAAGTCCGTGTCTGGTGTGCATGGATTTTTCAAGAGTGCTTACATTTATTACATTTGCATGCTCAAATTTTCCGCAAACATCCTTTATATCAGAGTTTATCTTAATCACTAATTGATTCACACATGACCAGGAAGGTAGGTCATGCCTCTGTGGCTGGTTAATAACTAACACATTCGTGTGGATTGTGTGCTGCAGTACACATTTAAGAGCTATTTTTATTTCGTTGGCTTGATCCCTTGCAACATCGTTCGCACCTTCAAAAATTACCACGTAGTCTGATGGTCCAAAGTTTTTACAAGAGTTTTCAATTGGTTTTGTTACTTCCAAAAGACAAGCTCCTGGTTTCACGAAACCCATGACATTGTAGCTTGGTAAAAGGCTAGACACTCTTTCTGCAATTTGACGACCGTGACTGTTGGCGAGTATAAGGACCTGTCGATCTTTTTTGCACAGTCTCAGCTGGTCGCTATTGTTTTATTCTGTGTTGTTTATCAGAGCGGTACCCGAAATGCATGTTTCTGTATATTTTTTATTGTTTGAAACAGATGGGCATTTTTGGGTGATGCTATTTATTGACATACCGCGATCTGGACAGTTTTCACTACACAACACTGACTGTTCTTTACTGCTTGAACAAAGTGAACGTTTTTTAGTTATAATATTTGCGGTCTTAGCTTGGGAAATGTAGTTTTGTGCAAGACTTACGTTCAGGTTAGATTTTGAACTCGTTTTCCCTATGTGGACTCTGTTCTTCTGATCGTTGTTTACGTTCCAGTTGGCAGGTTGCTTGAGGTTATGGTCTTCACATGTCCCATGGATGAGTTCTTTCTCTCGCAGTTCTTGCAGTTGACTTCTTAAGGCGGCGACTAACTTTTGCAGTTCGTTGATTTCACTGTTTTTTACCGTTAACATGCGGCGATAATCGACACATTGGTCGCAAGGATGAATAACTCGCGTGTTTGCATCTGTGACTGTTTTGCTTTTCGATTTTGACTTAGTTACGATTTCGTTGGCGTTTTTAACTTTCAAATAACAACGGTGGCACATTCCAGGATTCTCTAAACTAACTCTTACACATTCTTCACACGGATCATTTTCGTTATCGGCATAATTTACAGAGCGAAAATTTCGCGAACCTTTTATTTCCGCCATATTCCAGGAGCCCTGCAGCAACAACAGCTGTGCGGCTCCTTACTGGACTACCTTCTCACGCTGCGTTTTACCGGGAGGTACTGAGTTCGGTTTACAGGATCGTAAACCTTGTGGCTTTACAAAAGCATACCTGTAAGCAGAATAATACTGTGTTCCTATTTTTTGTATGTCTCACGAAAAGCACCAGGCAGCGCATTGTCTTTTACAGTACCGGTAATCGAAATGAATCCTGTTCAGTTCTCGTACTCGAGAAGGGGTGTCAAAATAGATCTGAATCGTCATGTAAATACAATAACTAACAACATTAAAATAATGTAAACTGCTAAAGTTCTTACCAGTCACTGTAGAGTGCGCGCACAGTGTTGTAATTATATTTTCAATACTACTCTCTACAATCACTTCACTTTTCCACATGTAAATACAATAACTAACAACATTAAAATGAATTTTCAATACCACTCTCTACATTCACTTCACTTTCCCACACTTCTTTAACAACCATATCTGTGTGGCGTACAACGTCATTCCACTTCTCTGCCGTAACATATGCCACTGCTTCCTCTAACAGTCCTTCTGTCACAGTGAAGCTTTTGTTGTTTGTGCCACATAATGTTTAATCTGTGCCCAAATCATTTCGATGGCGCTGAAGTGGCAGTGGTATGACGGAAGCCTAAGAACCCTGTGGTCAAGTTCTTTAACTACCTCAACCGCAACATACTGTTGAAACTGTGGTTTATTTTTTTCATTATTTCTATGAGCTGCACCTTACGGAAATCGTCTCGAATTTTCACAGTTTGGTGTTTCAACCATTCGACAAAGCCGTCTTTTTTCGTTGCCATGGTTAGAGCTTTATCATTCATAACTGAATGGTAAGGGGCATTATCCATTACTATGACAGACAGCTGATTCACGTTTTCCAATAGGTGCCTCTTGAACCACTTCAGAAAACTATGGTAGTTCATCTCATTGTGGTAGTCCCTTGTTTTTCTCTGTATGTAAATGAGGAGACAGTTAGCTACGAAACTAAGTGCCGTTCCTGCATGCAAAACAATAATTCTTGCGTCGTTTCCCACGGGAACAGCAGAATTTCCACATGTGCTATGATATGTTCAATCTTCTCTGACAGAATGACTGGCGTTTATACAGATTTCGTCGAGCCATATAATGTGTTCAGTTGGCACTTTAACTATATTTCTAAAGAAATGACAACGCCACGCTACGATGTCACCTCTGCGCATTACAATTTTCCATTAATTGATTTTTTTTTTTTTTTTTACCGAAAACCGAGGGCACTGACAGCTGTTAACAAAGACATCTTGCTGCAAGTGAATAACTCCACCTCGAGAAGAGTAACACACAGATTTTTTGTGTAGTTGGATGTTCTTTTTTCTCGTGAGATCCATGTTTGTGGCGACGAACAGCATCTTGTTCAAAAGATGGTTCAAATGGTTCTGAGCACCATGGGACTTAACATCTAAGGTCATCAGTCCCCTAGAACTTAGAACAACTTAAATCTAACTAACCTAAGGACATTACACACATCCATACCCGAGGCAGGATTCGAACCTACGACCATAATGGTCGCACGGTTCCAGATTGAAGTGCCTAGAACCGCTTGGTCACATAGGTGTGCTGTTCAAAAGAGCCCAAGTTTGTTACACGTGGTTCTGTCCTCTTTATACCAGGTGTCTGCAGTTAGAATGAACCAGGCTCTTCCGCTTTTGCACAGTATTTCTCCTTACAAACTTTGTCGACACTGTTTTTATGTGTCTTGAAAGCGTCTGCACTTCCTTTACTACCTTCGTTAGAGCCAATATCGTTGCACCATTGTCTCTCTCCTTCTTGAAACATTCCCACATCAAGCACATAAACTCATGTGTCTGACCACACAAAACACTTTCCACTTAACAGCCACACTTTTTTTTGCACACTTCCTCTACAGCCTTCAGACAGTTTGTGGTTCAGCCGCGAGTGTCGTCTGCAACTGGCTACAGTAGCCACTACCTGTAGGAGCAGAGAGATCTGGCAACAGCGAACGGAACAGGAGGTGCAGCCAAGCGTGTTCTCTGATCGGCTGTTGCTATGGTAACAGCTCCGTAAACAGCTAGAACTCAATCACTTCTGATCCAGGTACAAACTGAATTCGGGATAGCAGGAGGTAAAATGTACTGAATGCAGTCTTCATATTTCGTGAATCTACACAAGGTCCAAAGAAAAAAAAATCTGCCCATGTTTCACGCGAGGTGGGTGTATGACATCAGAAATCACCAAATGGGAGCCGAGACTAGACAGCACCTTGCTCGTACATTACAAGAACTACTACAAGGGAGTGCCTGTGCAGATGCACCATCTCTTGTGCAGTACAAAAACCAGCAACCAGTTAAAAAAAAAAAGAGTATACAGATTGTGCAATAGATATATTACGATTAAATTATCACGAGTTGACTTGTAACAAATATTTGTGAGTTAACGAGTAATATATTTAATAGAGCATGCAATGCATGCATTGCATTCATGGAGGATACGCCCATACCTAGAAGATAGGTTGAAGAAATGCGTTTGTAGGTTTGGAAAAAAGCTTTTGACTTGTTGTCTGGAATCCGCTCTTTGAAATTTTGAAAAAAGCAGGATAAAAACAAGAGACCTTAAAATTATTAACAACATAAACTGAAAACAGACTTGGTTTATAAGTGTCAAAAGACAAGAAAGAAATCCTTAGTTGAGAAGGAAGTGAGACAAGGTCATAGCCCAATCCCAATGCCATTCAGTCTGTACATATGGGCAAGCTGTCAAAGTGACAGGGAGAAATTGGGAAAAGGGAACTAAAGTTCAGGGATAAAGAACGAAAACTAAGTTTTACTGACGAATTGAAATTCTCTCAGAGATGGTAAAAACTTGTGAGATGAGGTGAATGGAATGGGTAGTGTTTTCAAAACAGATAAGATGAAAGTAAACAAAATTAAAACTGGGTAACGAAATGTTGTTGAAATAAATCAGGCATTGCTGAGGAAGTTAGATTAGGAAATGAGACACTAAAAGTAGTCGGCCAGTTTTGTTATTTGGGCACCAAAATAACTGTTAACTGTAGTAAAGAGGATATTAAATGTAAATTGCGATAGCATGAAAAGAATTTGTAAAAAAGTGGAATTTGTTAACATTTAATATGAATTCAAGTCTTAGGAAGTGTTATCTGAAAGGTGTTGTTTTGGATTATAGCCTTGTATGGAAGCCAAATATGGGTGATAAACGGTTGGGACAAGAAGAGAGTACAAGCTTTTGAAATGTGGTGCTACAGGTGAATACTGATGATCACATGGATAGATCGAATAACAGGTGATGATATATTGAATAACATTGGGGACAAAAGAAATTTATGGCACAAAATGGTTCTGAGCACTATGGGACATAACTTCTGAGGTCATCAGTCCCCTAGAACTTAGAACTACTTAAACCTAACTAACCTAAGGGCATCACACACATCCATGCCCGAGGCAGGATTCGAACCTGCGACCGTAGCGGTCGTGCACTTCCAGACTGTAGCGCCTAGAAGCGCTCCGCCACCCCGGCCGGCGATTTATGGCACAAATTGACTATAAGAAGAGATCAGTTAATAGGACACACCCTCATGCAAAAAGGGAACTGAATATAGGAAGCAGATTCAAATACATGAACATTGCTGTATTTATACGAAGATAAAGAGTCTCTCACAATAAGACTAGCATGGAGAGCAGTATCAAACCAGTCTTCCGACTAAAGATCATAACAACAACAACAACAACAACAACATCGAGTTGCCTTAGAGGTGCCTCAGTATGTATAGAAGTATGCTGTTTATCCTACTTAGGCTCCCAGCGTGATTTGAAAGCCCGTTAACAACAGAGTACAGTACTAGCCGCGGAGTCTTTTGTTCATCAAACTGGGACCCTTACCAGACAGGACTGATAGAAGAGACTTGGTTAACATATTACTTCTTCGCACATGCGTATTAAAATATGACCACAACGAGAAAATTCGAGAAATTTGAGCTGATGTAGAACTTACCGACAATCACTCTCCCCACGCGCAAATCGCGGATAGAACAGGGGAGGAGCTCCCTTAGTGCTACCAGAAGTACCCTCCGTCACACACAGTCAGGTGGCTTGCGGAGTATGGATGTAGATGTAGAAGGTTAATTGCGAATTAAAGAGTTGCTGTAGATGAGGTAGAATCAATTTTATTTTCTGAAAGATTAAGAAGTTGGCATCTCACTGGGCCAAACGTAATGAGCTCGATGACATGTTGAGAAAAGAATGTGGCTCCTACAAAAAAGAAAAAAAAAATTCCCACTTTATCTTGTCACCAAGTTCGATCGAACCCCGCCGAGATATGCCGCTCCAATGAGAAAAATACAGGGAGGAACTCAGTTACGATGATGCAGAGCCTACAGCACGACATCTACAGACGTACTAACAGGGGAACCTCCCCATCGCAGCCCCCTCAGATTTAGTTATAAGTTGGTACAGTGGATAGGCCTTGAAAAACTGAACACAGATCAATTGAGAAAACAGGAAGAAGTTGTGTGGAACTGTGAAAAAATAACCAAAAATACAAACTGAGTAGTTCATGGGAAGATATGCAACATCAAGGATATCGGCAACGCAGGAGCGCCGTGGTCTCGTGGTAATGTGAGCAGCTGCAGAACGAAAGGTCCTTGGTTCAAATCTTCCATCGAGTGAGAAGTTTAATTTGCTATTTTCAGTTTATGTGACAAACTCTTACGTTTTCATCACTTTTTTGGGAGTGATTATCACATTCACAAGAAAACCTAAATCGGGCAAGGTAGAAGAATCTTTTTACCCATTCGCCAAGTGTACAAGTTAGGTGGGTCGACAACATATTCCTGTCATGTGACGCACATGCCGTCACCAGTGTCGTATAGAATATATCAGATGAGTTTTCCTGTGGAGGAATCGGTTGACCTATGACCTTGCGATCAAATGTTTTCGGTTCCCATTGGAGAGCCACGTCCTTTCGTCTACTAATCGCACGGTTTTGCGATGCGTCGCAAAACACAGACACTAAACTTATTACAGTGAACAGAGACGTCAATGAACGAACGGACAGATAATAACTATGCAAAAATAAAGAAAGTAAAATTTTCACTCGATGGGAAAACTTGAACCAAGGACCTCTCCTTCTGCAGCTGCTCACGCTACCGCGAGGCCACGGCGCTCGTGAGTTAACTGTCTCCATGATATTGCCTATGTCGCCCATGGGCTGCTCAGTTTGTATATTTTGCTTATTTTTTCACAGTTCCACACAACTTCTTCCTGTTTTCTCAATTGATCTGTGTTCAGTTTATCAAGGCCTATCCACTGTGCCAACTTATAACTAAATCTGAGGGGGGTGCGATGGGGAGGTTCCCTTGTAAGTATATTAGTGGACGTATATCACCTGGACCTATAAATAAGAGAAAAGGCTGCCACTTAGATGGAGAAAAGAGAAACTGAAAAAAAAGACGAACTTCGCGAGGAGCCATCAACAAATCTATTAGTCTTCATTGCGATAAGGTCTGCAGCTAAGAAATTGAACAGTCATATATCAGATAAAGAAAGCATCACTAAATCATTTAAAAATCCGTTAGTAATAAAGGATTTAATATTTGCAGAAATACAGCAGAGATGGAATTAGACACCGGAAAAGAACGTTTCAATATTTTCCTGATAAAAACGAAACGCTAAAAAAACTAAACTCTGTCAGAACAGGCCTTGGAAGGCCCAATTGCACCGACTGGCCGCCGTGCCATCCTCTGCCCACAGGCGTCACTGAATGCGGATACGGAGGGGCGTGTGGTCAGCACACCGCTCTCCCGGCTGTTTGTCAGTTTACGAGACCGGAGCCGCTACTTGTCAAGCAAGCAGGTCCTGTTTGCCTCGCAAGGGCTGAGTGCACCCCGCTTGCCAATAGCGCTCGCTAGACCGGATGGTCACCCATCCAGGTGCTAACTCAGCCCCACAGCGCGTAACAGCAGTGATCTGACGGGAACCGGTGTTACCACTGCGGCAAGGCCGTTGGCAAAAACGAAAGGCTACAAACACATTTTGAGCCAAATAGGAGTCTGGTACACTAGCTTTCCAAACGTGAGCCATGTTGTACGTGTCTGAGTAGAATTGGTGAGAGGGCAACGCCCAGCTATGATTGTGGCTGAATCGGCACACCAGATCAGAACTTATGGGCATGTCCCCTAGTTGAAGATAGAGCAAGAACTGCTAGGCAAGCTTTAAGGGGTAAAGCTGTTTACAACGTAATTAGAGTAAAGGAGGACTTTCGTAACTTCTCTGAAAGAAGCAAGGCATAAGTATAGCCAATAGTTACCACAGCAGAGACGACCATAAGGAACAAGAACGAAGCCCGAAAGTTCTATGATTGCTTCACCCAGTAATAGAAGAATGAAGGGAGATGCCCACAAGCCTGCTTAAGAGGAACGTGAAGAATCAGTGAAATACACTGGTGTAGAAAAATTGGACCAAAGATAGAAAGAACTGCTACAATATAACACAAAAGTTAACTGACACAAATACGAAATGGGACGAACAGAAATGAAACTTTTATTCAAAAACACTAACTTCACTGAAGTCACCCTAATTTACACTGAGGTGATAAAAGTCATGGGATAGCTCCTAATATCGCGTCGGACCTGCTCTTGTCCGGCATAGTGCAGCAGCAGGACGTGGCATGGACTCAACGGTTCGTTGGAAGTTGTCTGCAAAGTATTTAGCAATGCTGCTTCCATGGCTGTCCATAACAGAGAAAGTTTGCCGGCGTAGGATTTTGTGCACATACTGACCTCTCGATCAATGCCCTATAAATGTTCGATGGGATTCATGTCAGGAGATCTGGATAGTCAAACCATTCGCTCGAAATGTCTAGAACGTTCTTCAAACCAATTGCAAGCAGCTGCGGGCTGGTGAACGGCGCATTGTCATCCATAAAAATTAAGTTGTTGTTTGGGAAAATGAGATCCATGAATGGCTCCAAATGATCTTCATTTCCTGTCAATGATCGGTGCAGTTGGACCAGAGGACCCAGTCCATTCCACGTTGCACAGCCCACACCATTATGGAGTCTCCACAAGCTTGCACAGTGCCTTGTTGACATGATTTTTTGTGGTGTCTGTCTCACATTCTAACCCTACCGTCAGTTTTTACCAACTGAATTCGGGTCTCATCTGTCCAGGCCACAATTATCCAGTCGTCGAGAGTCCACCTGATATGGTCACGAGTTCAGGAAAGGCTGCAGGTGATGTGCTGATAGCAAAGGCACTCGTGTCGGTCGTCCGCTGCCATAACCCATTAACGCCAAATTTCGCCGCACTGTCCTGACCGATACTTTCCCATATTGATTTCTGCGGTGTTGCTTGTCTGTTAGCACTGACAACTCTATGCAAACGCCATTGCTTTCGGTCGTTAAGTGAAAGCCGCTGGCCACTGCGTTGCCCTTGATGAGAGGTACTACCCGAAATTTGATGTACTCGACACAGCTTTCACACTGTAGGTCTCGGAATATTGAATTTCCGAAAGATTTCCGAAATGGAATGCCCCATGCGTGAAGCTCCAACTATCACTACGCATTCAGAGTCTGTTAATTCTCATCGTGCGGCCATAATCACGTTTGAACCCATTCCACATGAATCACCAGTGAGTGCTCCGCCAATGCAATGCCCTTTAATACCTCATATACGCCATTCCTCGGCTATCTGTGTATGTGAATATTGCTAACCCATAACTTTTGTCACCTCATTGTAATACAGAGGGTAACTGAAAGAAATACGAAATGAGATGAACAAAAGTGAAACTTTTATTCAAAGACAATAACTGCACTGGAGTCGCCCCAATTTATAATAGTCCCCTGGGCATTATAAAAGGCGGGAATTGGTTCTTAACAGGATTTGTGATCACCAAGGATGGCAATGTAAGTTCTATTCTAGGTGCTTTACGTACATTCATACGATCAGAGGTGGAAACACACAGTGCACCCAGAAAAAATGTAGAACGTACTGACCTCCAAATCTTTTAACACGGTACAATGTCCTGTCAGTGTTATTATGAGACTGCACTCCTTCCCCATGAGCGTCTTTTCAAGGCTGTGTTCTGCCCTGACTTCACTTTTATGGATGACAACGGGTGTAAGCATCGATAAGCGCAGGCAGAGCAGCTCTTGGAACGTGAGGACATTCGATGAGTGGACTGGTCTGCACGTTGCCCCGAAATAAATTGCATCGAGGAAGTGTGGTATGCGTTGGCAGGTCGCATTATAGCACATTCACTGGATTGACCACCGTCCACTTCAGACTACAGTAAAGAGAAATAGTGAAGCTACACAGGGACAACAACTATTTAACTGTTTTTCAAATAGAAAGTAGAAGTATTAGTATCTGTAACTTAATTGTCAGTAGTAGTAGTATGCAGCTTGTGGTCTCGCGGTCGCCTTCTCGCTTCCCGAGCACGGGATCCCGGGTTCGATTCCCAGCGGAGTCAGGGATTTTCACCTGCCTCAAGATGACTGGTTGTTTGTGTTTTCATCATCAATCATGAAAGTGGCGAGATTGGACTGAGCAACGGTTGGGAATTTGTACGGGCGCTGATAACCGCACAGTTGACCGCCCAACAAACCAAACCAAACATCATCATCATCCGTAGTAGTAGTTTTAGAAGTGGTACTTGATATATAATAATCAAGGTGGTAGCAGTAGTAACAGAGACATTTTTATACTTGTAATATGACTGTACTGAGTGATATAGAAGTAGTAGTAGTAGTAGAAGAACAAGAAGAATAAATAGTATACGCTGTTGAAACAGCAGTAGGTATGAAAATTGATCAAAATAATTTGAATAACGAAAACGCGTAGCTCATTTTCTGTCACAATAAAGGAACATTCGACTGCGAGTGGAAAAAGGTGCCATAGGAAAACTACAAGTAGAGCAGCGTATAGGTTACCATCAACATGTTAGATCGATAACTGTAAAAAGAGAGGTTATGAAAAATAGCATGATAGACATTATAAATATAATCCAATATTCAGAACAGAAAGAAAGGAAGATTATCATGAATTCACAAAACTGTTGTTCTATACTAACTATAGCTAAAGATGCTGAGTTGTCCATGTGACCTACCTCGAACAGTTCGGAAGTGGACGACTCGCTCATCACAGTCACTGTGTACCTGCCGTCCATGTAGAGGCCGCCCACGTCGCTGAACGGCGGCGAGTACCTCTTATTAGCCAGAAGCGACACCACACTGGCGCAGTAAGCTGCCTGCAGCACGATTGCCGTCAAATAGGCCGTGAGGTATACGATCCGGCTCGACCATGCTCTTGTATTTGGAGACGAGCCTGTGCAGATGATATGAAATAAGTATTACATTGTTTCATTACTTATTATCTTTGTACTGTTACTTACTATTTTATGAATCAAGACTATAAATCATATGTACAGGTTTCTCGTCTGTTTCGCACAGTAAGCCTACCACACGTACATTTTACTATATCTACATCTACATGATTACTCTGTAATTCACATTTAAGTGCTTCACAGGGGGTTCATCGAACCACAGTCATACTACCTCTCTACCATTCCACTCCCGAATAGCGCGGGAAAAACGAACACCTAAACCTTTCTGTTCGAGCTCTGATTTCTCTTATTTTATTTTGATGATCATTCCTACCTATGTAGGTTGGGCTCAACAAAATATTTTCACATTCCGAAGAGAAAGTTGGTGACTGAAATTTCGTAAATAGATCTCGCCGCGACGAAAAACGTCTTTGCTTTAACGACTTCCATCCCAACTCGCGTATCATATCTGCCACACTCTTTCCCCTATTACGTGATAATACAAAACGCGCTGCCCTTTTTTGCACCCTTTCGATGTCCTCCGTCAATCCCACCTGGTAAGGATCCCACACCGCGCAGCAATATTCTAACAGAGGACTAACGAGTGTAGTGTAAGCTGTCTCTTTAGTGGACTAGTTGCATCTTTTAAGTGTCCTGCCAATTAAACGCAACCTTTGGCTCGCCTTACCCACAATATTATCTATGTGGTCTTTCCAACTGAAGTTGATCGTAGTTTTAACACCCAGGTACTTAGCTGAATTGACAGCCTTGAGAATTGTACTATTTATCGAATTCCAGCGGATTTCTTTTGGAACTCACGTGGATCACCTCACACTTTTCGTTATTTAGCGTCAACTGCCACCTGCCACACCATACAGCAATCTTTTCTAAATCGCTTTGCAACTGATACTGGTCTTCGGACCTTACTAGACGGTAAATTACAGCATCATCTGCGAACAACCTAAGAGAACTGCTCAGATTGTCACCCAGGTCATTTATATAGATCAAGAACAGCAGAGGTCCCAGGACGCTTCCCTGGGGAACACCTGATATCACTTCAGTTTTACTCGACGATTTGCCGTCTATTAATACGAACTGAGACCTTCCTGACAGGAAATCACGAATCCAGTCGCACAACTGAGACGATACCCCATAGGCCCGCAGCTTGATTAGAAGTCGCTTGTGAGGAGCGGTGTCAAAAGCTTTCCGGAAATCTAGAAATACGGAATCAACTTGAGATCCCCTGTCGATAGCGGCCATTACTTCGTGCGAATAAAGAGCTAGCTGCGTTGCACAAGAACGATGTTTTCTGAAACCATGCTGATTACTTATCAATAGATAGTTCCCTTCGAGGTGATTCATAATGTTTGAATACAGTATATGCTCCAAAACCCTACTGCAAACCGACGTCAATGATATAGGTCTGTAGTTCGATGGATTACTCCTACTACCCTTCTTAAACACTGGTGCGACCTGCGCAATTTTCCAATCTGGTAGGTACAGTCTATCGGTGAGCGAGCGGTTGTATATGATTGCTAAGTAGGGAGCTATTGTATCCGCGTAATCTGAAAGGAACCTAATCGGTATAAATCTGTACCTGAAGACTTGCCCGTATCAAGCGATTTGAGTTGCTTCGCAACCCCTATCTACTTCTAAGAAACTCATGCTAGCAGCTGTTCGTGTTTCAAATTCTGGAATATTCCATTCGTCTTCCCTGGTGAAGGAATTTCGGAAAACTGCGTTCAATAACTCCGCTTTAGCGGCACAGTCGTCGGTAACAGTACCATCGGCACTGTGCAGCGAAGGTATTGACTGCGTCTTGCCGCTTATGTACTTTACATACGACCAGAATTTCTTCGGATTTTCTACAAAATTTCGAGACAATGTTTCGTTGTGCAACCTATTAACGGCATCTCGCATTGAAGTCCGTGCTAAATTTCGGGCGACTGTAAATTGTAGCCAATCTTCGGGATTTCGCGTTCTTCTGAACTTCGCATGCTTTTTCCGTTGCCTCTGCAACAGCGTTGGGACCTGTTTTGTGTACCATGGGGGATCAGTTCCATCTCTTACCAATTTATGAGGTATGAATCTCTCAATTGCTGTTGCTACTATATCTTTGAATTTGAGCCACATCACGTCTACATTTGCATAGTCAGTTCGAAAGGAATGGAGATTGTCTCTTAGGAAGGCTTCTAGTGACACTTTATCCGCTTTTTAAATAAAATTATTTTGCGTTGTTTCTGGTGGATTTGGAAGAAACGGTATTGAGCCTAGCTACAACGACCTTGTGATCGCTAATCCCTGTATCAGTCATGATGCTCTCTATTAGCTATCTAGGTATCTAGAAATTTTGCTACCAAGATGAAAGCCGGCCGCGGTGGTCTAGCGGTTCTAGGCGCTCAGTCAGGAACCGCGCGACTGCTACGGTCGCAGGTTCGTATCCTGCCTCGGGCATGGATGTGTGTGATGTCCTTAGGTTAGTTAGGTTTAAGTAGTTCTAAGTTCTAGGGGACTTATGACCACAGATGTTGAGTCCCATAGTGCTCAGAGCCATTTGAACCATTTTTTAACCAAGATGAAATTGAATTATTCGCTGGACATTTTTCTTACGCAAAATTCACCTGTCATATCGTTCCTTCCTCGAAAATGTACGTTTTGTCCTGAGTACGTAAATGTATGTATTTGTACCGAACCTTTATCATAAAATTATGCAGTAACCAAGTGGCTGAAGTTATCTAAACTACATGTTCTGTCTATTTTGAAGTCTAAATTTTTCTGCCAAAACGCCAAATATAAGATAAACGTTTTCTTTTGTATATTTTGAGGGATTATACAAACGGCGAGCTGTTTTCACGATGTTGTAGCTTTTCTCCAATGTGAGAATTGCTTTTTCAGATTAACTTCCAATTTTGTCAACAGAAAGCTGCTAGAATTTTCTGACGTTCTGAAGCATTCGCAAAACTTAGTTTCAGCTGCCATAAATTCATTTCTGTCTCGTTGCTCAGTTTTTCCATCCATTTGTTTTCACTTTGTTCTTTCTCTTTTGCATCGGAAATCAGAGCAGTCATCGACAGTTCATCCTCCGGAAACATCGCGCTGTCAAACTAACGTTGTATGAGGTCAAGAGCGATTGCGGCCGAGCGGTTCTAGGCGCTACAGTCTGGAACCGCGCGACCGCTACGGTCGCAGGTTCGAATCCTGCCTCGGGTATGGATGTGTGTGATGTCCTTAGGTTATTTAGGTTTAAGTAGATCTAAGTTCTATGGGACTGATGACCTCAGAAATTAAGTCTAATAGTGCCCAGAGCCATTTGAACCAAGAGCGATTGGTTCAAAATGGCTCTGAGGAACAGAGCGAGCTGTGTTTCGCAGGATTTCTGTTTGGGGAATCCATGTTGATTTTTATAGAGGAGATTTTCATTCTCCAAAAACGTCATAATTGTTGAGTATAAGACATGCTCCATAATTCTACAACAGATTGACGTCAACGATATAGGGCTATAATTGTGTATCTGTCCTATGGCCCTCCTTAAATATGGGCATGTCCTGCGCTTTCTTCCAGTCGCTAGATACCCTTCGATGCACAAGTAATTTACGACAAATTACTGCTAGAAGGGACCGTGTTACGATTTTCCACGGTGAAACAATTTCGGAAGACCGAATTTAGTATTTCGCCCTTCTCTCTGTTTCGATGCCAGTATGGTCACTGAGTGAATGAATAGATGATTTTGGCCCACTTCTGATTTTACATATGCCTCTGGCACCAGTTTTGATAGCACGACACTCCCAGTCTGTACCTGCCAAGTTGAAGTCACCCCTTAATACAACTGTATGATTAAGAAAATTACTAACGATATTGTGCAAGTTCTGCCTGAAGCGCTCTACCACTAGAATTCCTGACCCAGGTGATCTATAAAAGCATCAGATTACCATTTTTCACTGATCTTTTCTATTTAACTTCACCCAGATTAATTCACAATCGGAATCCGTGGTAACCTGGCTACATTTTATCGAATTATTTACTGCAATAAATACTCCGCCACCATTGGCGACAAACCTATTCTTACAATGAATATTTCAATTTGAACTTAGGGTTTCATTGTAATTAACGTCCGGTTTCTATCAAATTTCTGTTCGTAGTACCACCTGTGCATTATAACCTTCAGTAAGAGATACTAATTCTGGGACCTTTACTCAGATGCTCCTGTAGTTTACTAAAATCATATTAATCTAGTCTATCTCTGATCTGCGAGGACAAACATTCTCTGCGGACATCGTGGCTAATTTATCAGGCAAGTCGTCTTTGATCCCAAGGGAAGTTTTCTCTGACCTAAAAAAAGCCTCAAGTGCACTCGTCAGTTGGTCAGTACGACGATAAAAGAAAGAGGAAATAAAACTAATGCCGATGATAAGAATGGGAAAAACATCTTGGATAGTATATGCATAGTTGGTACAATAAAACTGGAGCGGAAAATATTTGAAGCACTTTAATATAGATAATCCAATTTCCATCATCCGCCACAGCGTGTGTGTGACGTAAGTTGGGTTGCCTATATTTAGGTGCGTCATATACTGGGTGATCAAAAAGTCAGTATAAATTTGAAAACTGAATAAATCACGGAATAATGTAGATAGAGAGGTACAAATTGACACACATGCTTGGAATGACATGGGGTTTTATTAGAACCAAAAAAATACGAAAGTTCAAAAAATGTCCGACAGATGGCGCTTCATCTGATCAGAATAGCAATAATTAGCATAACAAAGTAAGACAAAGATGATGTTCTTTACAGGAAATGCTCAATATGTCCACCATCATTCCTCAACAATAGCTGTAGTCGAGGAATAATGTTGTGAACAGCACTGTAAAGCATGTCCGGAGTTATGGTGAGGTATTGGCGTCGGATGTTGTCTTTCAGCATCCCTAGAGATGTCGGTCGATCACGATACTCTTGCGACTTCAGCTAACCCCAAAGCTAATAATCGCACGGGCTGAGATCTGGGGACATTGGAGGCCAAGCATGACGAAAGTGGCGGCTGAGCACACGATCATCACCAAACGATGTGCGCAAGAGATCTTTCACGCGTCTAGCAATAAGGGGTGGAGCGCCATCCTGCGTGAACATCGTACGTTCCAGCAGGTGTTTTATCAGCTAGGCTGGGGATGATGCGATTCTGTAACATAACGGTGTACTTCTCACCCGTCACGGTAGCACTTACAAAACCAGAATCACTCATTTCCTCGAAGAAAAAAGGCCCGATAACGGTAGATGTGGTAAATCCAACCCATACCGTGATTTTCTCGTCGTGCAATGGAGTTTCCACGACAGTTCTAGGATTTTCGGTAGCCCAAATTCTGCACTTGTGGGCGTTGACAGACCCTCGGAGCGTGAAATGAGCTTCGTCGGTCCACAACAAGTTACTCAACCAATCGTTATCTTCCGCCATCTTTTGAAACGCCCACACCGCACATGCCCTCCGCTTCAGTAAATCGCCAGGTAACAGTTGATGATGCCGACGGATTTTGTACGGATAGCATCGGAGGGTACGCCTAAGTGCCAACCTAGCAGTAGTGTATGGAATGCCGGTGCGACATGCGACTGCACGAGCGCTGACTTCTCTGTGCATAGACGAACCCGCTACAGTCTCCAGTTCTTCCTGAACTGTCTCAGCAGCATTACGCCTTGTGCTCGGTCGGTCACTACGGGATCTATCGTCTAAACAACCCGTGGCTTCGAACTCCGAAATCATTCTCGCCACAGCTGCATTTGTCAACGGACCTTTACCCGTTCGAATCCCCTTCCTACGGCGATAGGATCGTAACGCTGAACTAGCACATTCCCCATTCTGATAATGCAGCTTCACTAAAAGCGCCTTTTCAGGTAACGTCAACATGCTGCGACTGCTGGCGCATCTGATTTTCTCTCTCATTACAGCTCCTATTATACACGATTGTCATGCGCAGTCATTGACGTTTTACTGTCCAGCGCCATCTGTCGGACATTTTGTGAACTTCGTTTTTTTTTTTTTTTGTTCTAATAAAACCTCATGCCATTCCAAGCATGTGTGTCAATTTTTACCTGTCTATCTACATTATTCCGTGGTTTATTAAGTTTTCAAATTTATACTGACTTTTTGATCACCCGGTATTTCCCAGGCCAGTGTCATTTAGCACGTGCTGTGTATTTCGAAGAATTTACCTGGAATGATTTTCATCGAAAAATGATTGCATGAAGGCGAGGTAGCTGAAGAAAAAGTCTTGGATTGCTGGATGTCATTAAAAACAATTTGATTTTGATGTCCATATACTAACCTTGACTTAAATTTTTGAAATATCCGTGTGTTCTGTCAACATGTGGTAGCGTTGGAAAAAAGAAGTGGCTAGCACTGACTTTGTATCGGTCGCGGACGATGGTAGATTTTCTGAATGCTGGTGGTAAAACAGTTCACATTCGTAACTGGCTAAATGATAATTTTTTAGGGAGGCGAGGTTGTAGCTAGATGTTGGTTTGTGGCAGAGTGGTAAGTGGATGGAAAACGCTGTTGCATTATCAGAAGCGGAGCGGCCGACCAGACACTGCAATGACGGCCCCGAACATACAAAGTGTCGATGACGTCACTTGTACTGACCGCTGTGTAACAGGTGATAAAGGGTGTTCGAGGATGTTGTAATCATGTTTTGTGTCCATATGACTACCGGTCCACATGTCTCCATCTACGATATCTCTTTGGTCTTCTTTGTCTTCAGTTTCGAGAAAATGACAGCTCGAAGTTTCCTACCTTCTCTGCCACGTCTTGTAACTGTCGCAGTGTGAAGTTTTGACTTTCCTCTGTTTACACTTTTAATTTATTCATGTGAACGGTGGCTAAGCTCCGTGAACTAATTATGTGAAGAAATACAGCAACAGTTTCTTTTTATTTAGTTTTATATATGTCAAGATGCTTTTCGGGCTTTCACCCATCGGCAGGTGGCGTTATACATTTACATCTTCGTCGATATAATCTTTATAGTGACTGCATTTTGAACGCTGCAGCTGCCCTGTGTAAAATAACTACTCATTTAACCATCACGATTCCCGAGTCGTGTATTTGTGTTTAGTTAATAGTTAGGTAAACTTACATTTGTTCTTTAATTTGTAACTCCTTTTCCTATCTTTACAGGCGTAGAATATACAGCTTTAGCTTCATTGATGCAGTGGTACAGTGAAGTATTCGCCGTATAATCGTCTTACGAGTTTGTTTACGTAGGAAATTAAACCTAAAGCCAACTTGCACTTTTATAATACAGGATGTCTGTCCTATGGGTCGTTAGGCGCATTTCGTCTGATGTTTCGGCAGATATTTGCAATTTCGTTTTTGCATCGTGTAGCTGGAGCCAACCCAGACAAATCTTGCTGATCACATCTCTCATACGACGCCCAGCGCCGAGGGAAAGCGTCCCTTTGTTGTACGTTACAAACAAAATTATTTTTAAATAGCAATTTTAAGTACCCATTCGATTGAGCTGTCCCAAATTATTCTAACGCGATATCCGTTTTATCCATATGTATTAACAGGGACAGTAAAACACGAAGACTAAACCCTACTCCAGCAGTAACTGTGCGGAGATTTTGCATGTCGGCAGCAGTTAGAACGGGCCAGGGTGGTACAGTCACTGCCTAAGCACTGATTATTCTCGGTGTTTTGCTGCCCCTGTTAGTAGTGGTGGTGGTGGTTAGTGTTTAACGTCCCGTCGACAACGAGGTCATTTGAGACGGAGCGCAAGCTCGGGTTAGGGAAGGATTGGGAAGGAAATCGGCCGTGCCCTTTCAAAGGAACCATCCCGGCATTTGCCTGAAACAATTTAGGGAAATCACGGAAAACCTAAATCAGGATGGCTGGAGACGGGATTGAACCGTCGTCCTCCCGAATGCGAGTCCAGTGTGCTAACCACTGCGCCACCTCGCTCGGTCCTGTTAGTACCCGCAGAGAAAACGAATATTGCGTTAGATTCATTTGGGACTGCTCTGTCGAATGGCACGTAGAATTCTGCTTTAAAATCATTTTTTAATAATTTTACTGTGTATTTTAATTTTTACAAGTACAGATTTTAACCTTGACAACTAGAGATTTTAACTAAGTATTTTTAGAGATAAAAGCAAATTAGAAAAATCTACTTAATACAGTATGTGCACATGTAATGTAACAAATGTATCAGACGCCACCTGTCGGTACGAGTTTTATAATTAGTATAAATGACGTGCATTCTGCCAACCAATTTAATGTGACGCAGCATGTGAAGGTTGCTGTGTGTGTGGACGGGTTACTCTTGTAACCGAAATTGCAGGTACGTTCTGGTACATTTGGTGTTGATCGGATAGGATGAAATAGGTTTGCATTTGTGAAACAGTAAATTAGTATTTCAGATCTGAAGATGGTTCTAGAGGAACCGAAACCGGTCATGTGAATAAACATTTTTGCAATCAAGACGGATTATAAGTAACATTGTAAAGATGTGGAAGATAACATATTTATGTTTCTGCAAGATGAGTCAGTGGAATGTGTGATGTCACATACGTCACTGACCGTGCGGACGATGTACCTGAGAAGTACAATGATGACAGGTGAAAGTGATACTGAAATAAGTGTCGAATCATGTAGTTCATCATCCTTGTCGGACTGGGAGCCGCAAATTCCGTTTTCAGTGAAACGTAGCAGAGGACAACCGATGTCCAAGTAGCAGGTACTAAACATAATTACGCACATGGAGGATCATCTGCAGCATAGTAAAATACAATTATGATCAGATTTAGAATAAGTCTGCAGCAATATGACCGTGTAGCGCATAAGAAAAACTACGGATAATCAAGGGAGAACAACGCTCACTTGTTACAAAGACTAGCGTTTGCGCGTTTCGAGGATGCTCTCTGCAATTTACAGGATGTGCACGATACTGACTTACTACGTTATGCTCATCACACTGTTCCCAACATATAGTGACATCAAGGGAAGCAATGGGTGCTTGCATAACTTCAAATAGTGGCTCAGAGTTAGAAGACTTAAGAGTATCCTACGCCCGGGTTCCCGGGTTCGATTCCCGGCGGGGTCAGGGATTTTCTCTGCCTCGTGATGACTGGGTGTTGTGTGATGTCCTTAGGTTAGTTACGTTTAAGTAGTTCTAAGTTCTAGTGGACTGATGACGATAGACGTTATTAAGTCCCATAGTGCTCAGAGCCATTTGAACAATTTTTTGAACTTCAGAGTACGAAATTTCAAACAAAGCGACAACTTGACGATGCACAGAGAGCTGTGGAATCAGCCTCTAAATTTATAGGAAAGGTAAACAAACTCATCCAGTCGTGCAGTCAGGGATTTCTTTTTTTTTTTTTTTCAACTCCGACCAGTAAGGATTTGAAGAGGAAATGCATACGAAAGTAAACCTGCAAATTAGAGGTACCAAGGGAGTTCTATCAAGATCAATTAAAATGGTTCAAATGGCTCTAAGCACTACGGGACTTAACATCTGAGCTCATCAGTCCCCTAGACCTAGAACTACTTAAACCTAAGGACATCACACACATCTATGCCCGAGGCAGGATTCGAACCTGCGACCGTAGCAGCAGTGTGGTTCCAGACTAAAGCAAGATCAACTAACATCAGTATCTTAATGCATTTGTATACAATTATGACGACTGTTGATCTGGATCGTAAATTGGATGGAAAAGTATTTATTGTGCTGCGAGAAGTTGGAGGTGCTCTACCACCTACGATTCTTTCTCGTGTGCGTGATGTTGCAAGCGCTGTAGGGAATATTTACGCCACAGCAAGCAAGAGTGGGAAAATGGGCGTAAGAGAACTACAGCTATATGGTATGAGCACTGCTTTTGGCCAATAGCTGGTCAAAATAACTCGCTTTTCCTTGATTCCTAGTCTGCGTATAAAAATCATGCTTATTTAGAGCAATGTTTCCCTCCTGAAAAGTGCGTGACATTGCTATTCATACCATATGGAATAACTGGACAATTTTAGCCTCTGGATATTTATTTCTTCTACGACTATATACACTCCTGGAAATGGAAAAAAGAACACATTGACACCGGTGTGTCAGACCCACCATACTTGCTCCGGACACTGCGAGAGGGCTGTACAAGCAATGATCACACGCACGGCACAGCGGACACACCAGGAACCGCGGTGTTGGCCGTCGAACGGCGCTAGCTGCGCAGCATTTGTGCACCGCCGCCGTCAGTGTCAGCCAGTTTGCCGTGGCATACGGAGCTCCATCGCAGTCTTTAACACTGGTAGCATGCCGCGACAGCGTGGACGTGAACCGTATGTGCAGTTGACGGACTTTGAGCGAGGGCGTATAGTGGGCATGCGGGAGGCTGGGTGGACGTACCGCCGAATTGCTCAACACGTGGGGCGTGAGGTCTCCACAGTACATCGATGTTGTCGCCAGTGGTCGGCGGAAGGTGCACGTGCCCGTCGACCTGGGACCGGACCGCAGCGACGCACGGATGCACGCCAAGACCGTAGGATCCTACGCAGTGCCGTAGGGGACCGCACCGCCACTTCCCAGCAAATTGGGGACCCTGTTGCTCCTGGGGTATCGGCGAGGACCATTCGCAACCGTCTCCATGAAGCTGGGCTACGGTCCCGCACACCGTTAAGCCGTCTTCCGCTCACGCCCCAACATCGTGCAGCCCGCCTCCAGTGGTGTCGCGACGGGCGTGAATGGAGGGACGAATGGAGACGTGTCGTCTTCAGCGATGAGAGTCGCTTCTGCCTTGGTGCCAATGATGGTCGTATGCGTGTTTGGCGCCGTGCAGGTGAGCGCCACAATCAGGACTGCATACGACCGAAGCACACAGGGCCAACACCCGGCATCATGGTGTGGGGAGCGATCTCCTACACTGGCCGTACACCACTGGTGATCATCGAGGGGACACTGAATAGTGCACGGTACATCCAAACCGTCATCGAACCCATCGTTCTACCATTCCTAGACCGGCAAGGGAACTTGCTGTTCCAACAGGACAATGCACGTCCGCATGTATCCTGTGCCACCCAACGTGCTCTAGAAGGTGTAAGTCAACTACCCTGGCCAGCAAGATCTCCGGATCTGTCCCCCATTGAGCATGTTTGGGACTGGATGAAGCGTCGTCTCACGCGGTCTGCACGTCCAGCACGAACGCTGGTCCAACTGAGGCGCCAGGTGGAAATGGCATGGCAGGCCGTTCCACAGGACTACATCCAGCATCTCTACGATCGTCTCCATGGGAGAATAGCAGCCTGCATTGCTGCGAAAGGTGGATATACACTGTACTAGTGCCGACATTGTGCATGCTCTGTTGCCTGTGTCTATGTGCCTGTGGTTCTGTCAGTGTGATCATGTGAAGTATCTGACCCCAGGAATGTGTCAATAAAGTTTCCCCTTCCTGGGACAATGAATTCATGGTGTTCTTATTTCAATTTCCAGGAGTGTATATCGCACTATCTGCAGCTAGCCTTAAAGTATAGCCATTTGCACGATAAGCTCAACGACAGACTGTTTCGCATTCGGTTACAAGCCATCACATTCCATCAGTTCTCATCATCCCATTACACCGATATGATTCTATACGCATTGTTTAAGAATGGATACCTAGCTGAACGTGCTGCACGGTTTGTAGCTCCCAAGGATTTCGGCTTCCATCTTGATGGTGCAAACCTTTGTGATCACTGTGGTCCGCCATTTTCCATTTGTTGTTCGTGGTGCAAGTTAGTGGTTTGTTTTGAACATTTCTTGAATGTCGACGATGTCAATTTTGTGAACTGCAATATATATATCCCATATAAGGTTGATCTCTGCATGTCCCGGACACCCATTTTCTGTCGCTCTCCTGACGCACATGGTAGTCATTAGCAGCTAATATTTTTTCTGTCATAATTGTTACCAGAACAGTTTCAAATAAGCCCAGCTAAAGACTGAATTTGCGTCCTCGCACTCAAGCGGTTACTTGTTACAGTGTATAAACATAGTGACCTCAGAACTAGCTTTGGAATGTATAAGAACGAGAGGCTCTGGGTTCGAGTCCTGCAGAGTGCGTTGGTGCGAAGTTTTTAATGTCCCTTTAATATGTGTATCTTCCCTAGTTCCCGAACGATAAAGAAATAATGATAATGTCCGTTTCATGATACATGGACAATGCAGTTCAGAAGTTCCCAGAAAGTTATTATTTTAAGTCTTCTCACTAGCTCCATCTATCTGGCGACTGTTGAACTGGGTATTGAGAAATTTTCGAATAACTGTTTTGCAAAGTATCTGCCAAGCCGTTGTTGAATTGGGTGTACGTCTGTTACAGCCTTTTGTAATGTGTTCACACGACTGTGTGTGTGTGTGTGTGTGTGTGTGTGTGTGTGTGTGTATGTGTTTGGTGGCGAGATTCTTTGTGTTGTCTACGGAGCTGAAACGAAACATCGCAATTTCAAAGTGGTCGCTGAACTGTCCTTATCGCTAACATTTATGCAGCTTCAAAAAACAAAGGGTGAAGAGGACGTTCATTGCGTTTCTTTCAATAGCAGTAGTGTCGTTGACAAAGCACAATTGTTACTGGGCAGAAGAGTAAATAATAAATTTTATAAGTTGGTGTTAAAACGCTTGCTAGGTAGAATGCATCGAGTTCGCCTGGACTTCGTCCCTAGCGATTTTTTTCTCCTTCTGCAGGTCGACACCCTTTGTCTTTCGTGAACTCTCTCCGACAAAATCTCACCATGCCAACGGCGTGTCAGGTTCCCTTTCCTTTCCTAAATCCAAACTGGTCCTCTCCCATCATTTCTTAGCTTTTGTGTACCAGCCGTTTGTCGAGTATTCTGACGATGATCGTCGACATGTGTGAGGTCAGACTAATTGTTCTGTTATTACTACATTTCTCGGCTTGTTTCTTCATCTCAAGAGCAACCACTGTGAGCCTAAAAAGTGCTTAGGCCATTCTCCAGATTCGTAGACTGTGTTGGTAATTGTGTCAACGCTTTACAACCTTCGTTTCCGATTTTTTTCAGCAAATCCACCGGTATGTCGTCGTCTCATGTAGCTTTCCTCCTCTTCATGTCCTTAATCGCCTTCCCTACTGCCGTTGTCAGTATGCTGGGCCATTTTTCCTCTTCGTCAATAGCCTCCTCTCTCTCTCTCTCTCTACGTCGAAGTTCCTTGTCGTAGGGTTACTTTACGTATTCTTTCCATATTTTCAGCACCTCTGCTTATTCAGTAACCAATTGTCCCCAGAGTCTTCTATTTCAAGGTTCTCACTCCTTTGTTTTCGCTCTCTCCCAGTTCCTTCGTTTTCTGGCACAAGAGGTCGTACCTTTGTCTTCTTTGTAGTTCCTATATTTCTTCTCACATTTCTTCTACGTTGTTTTCCTTCGCGTTGTCTGTTTCTCTCCTGAATGAGTTGTTAAGTCTTTTGTATTCTTCTTCATTAACATTTTTACACTTCCTCCTTTCCTTCATCGTTTTGTTGATCCAGCATTTCCTCGCTCTCTTTGCTTCCAACCCAAATTCACTCTTTAAGAGGCCGGTCGGGGTGGCCGAGCGGTTCTAGGCGCTACAGTCTGGAACCGCGTGACCGCTACGGTCGCAGTTTCGAATCCTGCCTCGGGCATGGATGTGTGTGATATCCTTAGGTTAGTTAGGTTTAAGTAGTTCTAAGTTCTAGGGGATTGATGACCTTAGAAGCTAAGTCCCATAGTGCTCAGATCCATTTGAACCATTTTTTCACTCTTTAAGATTTTCCACAAAATCAGCTTAACCTTTTGCCTCTGCATTTCAGCACTTAGATTTTGACCTCTAACTTCACTAAATTGTTGCTCCAAGGATTCTCTTACTGCCTCATTGCTCTCTCTTAGCTTTTCCAGGTCCCATCTCTGCTTTCTTCTCCCACACTATCCGATATTCTTCAGCCTTGTACTGATGTCTGCAACCAAAAGGTTGCTTGCATAGACTTGGTATCTTTAACGCTGCCCCTAAACGTTTGTTTGACAAGAATATAGTCTATCTAATACCTGTTAATGTCTTCTGGGCTCTTCCATGTGTACACTCCTGGAAATTGAAATAAGAACACCGTGAATTCATTGTCCCAGGAAGGGGAAACTTTATTGACGCATTCCTGGGGTCAGATACATCACATGATCACACTGACAGAACCACAGGCACATAGACACAGGCAACAGAGCATGCACAATGTCGGCACTAGTACAGTGGATATCCACGTTTCGCAGCAATGCAGGCTGCTATTCTCCCATGGAGACGATCGTAGAGATGCTGGATGTAGTCCTGTGGAACGGCTTGCCATGCCATTTCCACCTGGCGCCTCAGTTGGACCAGCGTTCGTGCTGGACGTGCAGACCGCGTGAGACGGCGCTTCATCCAGTCCCAAACATGCTCAATGGGGGACAGATCCGGAGATCTTGCTGGCCAGGGTAGTTGACTTACACCTTCTAGAGCACGTTGGGTGGCACGGGATACATGCGGACGTGCATTGTCCTGTTGGAACAGCAAGTTCCCTTGCCGGTCTAGGAATGGTAGAACGATGGGTTCGATGACGGTTTGGATGTACCGTGCACTATTCAGTGTCCCCTCGATGATCACCAGTGGTGTACGGCCAGTGTAGGAGATCGCTCCCCACACCATGATGCCGGGTGTTGGCCCTGTGTGCCACGGTCGTATGCAGTCCTGATTGTGGCGCTCACCTGCACGGCGCCAAACACGCATACGACCATCATTGGCACCAAGGCAGAAGCGACTCTCATCGCTGAAGACGACACGTCTCCATTCGTCCCTCCATTCACGCCTGTCGCGACACCACTGGAGGCGGGCTGCACGATGTTGGGGCGTGAACGGAAGACGGCCTAACGGTGTGCGGGACCGTAGCCCAGCTTCATGGAGACGGTTGCGAATGGTCCTCGCCGATACCCCAGGAGCAACAGTGTCCCTAATTTGCTGGGAAGTGGCGGTGCGGTCCCCTACGGCACTGCGTAGGATCCTACGGTCTTGGCGTGCATCCGTGCGTCGCTGCGGTCCGGTCTCAGGTCGACGGGCACGTGCACCTTCCGCCGACCAGTGGCGACAACATCGATGTACTGTGGAGACCTCACGCCCCACGTGTTGAGCAATTCGGCGGTACGTCCACCCGGCCTCCCGCATGCCCACTATACGCCCTCGCTCAAAGTCCGTCAACTGCACATACGGTTCACGTCCACGCTGTCGCGGCATGCTACCAGTGTTAAAGACTGCGATGGAGCTCCGTATGCCACGGCAAACTGGCTGACACTGACGGCGGCGGTGCACAAATGCTGCGCAGCTAGCACCATTCGACGGCCAACACCGCGGTTCCTGGTGTGTCCGCTGTGCCGTGCGTGTGATCATTGCTTGTACAGCCCTCTCGCAGTGTCCGGAGCAAGTATGGTGGGTCTGACACACCGGTGTCAATGTGTTCTTTTTTCCATTTCCAGGAGTGTACAACTTACTCTTGCTTCTCTTGAACAATGTGTTCATCATCACCAATTTATATCGCTGACAGAATTCAACTAGCATCCCTCCTCTGTAGTTTCTCCTTCCTAATCCATATTGTCCCACAATGGTTGGTTCCTGCCTTGTTCAACCACACTATTCCGGTCGCCCATTATTATGGTGTTTACTCTTCCTCTGCCTTCAGAGTGGGTGGTGTCTTCTATCTCATAGTATATTTTCTCCGCTTCTTCGTCATCGTGGTCTGATGTTGGTATGTACACTTGAACTATTGGAATGTCCACTGTTGTGCACTATTTTCTCAAACATCAAACGAACACTATGACACACCACTTTAGTCAAACTTTGAACTATCTGATTTCCCATCACAATTGCTACAACACTTTCAAAACTTTTTCCACCGAAATAAAACATGTAATTACCTGACACTATTTCTGCACTATCTACTCACCTCATTTCACTTAAACCCATTACGTTCACTTCACATTTGTCCATTCCTCTCTTCACATCTTCCAGTTTTCCTGCTCTTCGAAGTGTTCTTACGTTCCATGTATCGATCCCGAAATTGAAACAGACATATCTTTTGATGACACCTCCTGAAGTACTCCATACCCAGAGATCCGAATGGGGAGCAGCTTACCTCCGGAATTTTTCACTTCAGGAACTGCCATCACTATTCACCGTCTTCCGACGTTCAGGAAATATAATAATGTGGTAATTTTTTCATTTCCTTTACACATCGCAGTATCACGGCCAAAGAACCAGGCTTTGATTGGTTTCTCCGATGAGTATTCGATCTTGATCCATCTGAAGCATCATTTGCTCTGACCATCAAGTCGATGTTGTTGCCCCTGCTGCCCGGTACCAGCCTACCTAGTTTACCAGCTGACGACCTAACGTAATGTGGACGTTGGGTTTTACGGGTTGCCTCTTCCGCCGGTTCCGCCGTACCGATGATTTTCATCTCCACCTACATTGCCATTGACATAAAATGTAGACTGGCAATAGCAAAAAAAGCGTTTCTGAAGAAGAGAAATTTATTAACATCACGTACAGTTTTCAGTGTCAGGAAGTCTTTCCTGAAAGTATTTTTTAGGAGTGTAGCCACGTATGGTAGTGAAACATGGACTATAAACAGTTTAGACTAGAATAGAATAGAAGTTTTTGAAATGTGGTGCTGCAGAAGAATGCTGAAGATTAGACGAGTAGATCATGTAAGTAATGAGGACGTACTAAATAGAATTGGTGAGATAAGAAATTTGTGGCTCAACTTTACTAGAAGAAGAGATTGGTTAGTAGGACGCATTCTGAAACATTAAGGGATCACCATTGTAGCACTGTAGAGAAGCGCGGAGGGTAGAAGTCGTAAAGGGAGATCAATGGATGATTACAGTAAGCAGATTCAGAAGGATATAGGTTGCGGTAGTTATTCGGAGATGAAGAGGCTAGCATGGGATAATCATGAAGAGCTGCATCAAACTAGTCTTCGGACTGAAGACCACCACAACAACAACAATTTCGCATTGATGCATTGCTTAACCAATGTAAATCTTTTTTGAAGAAAGAGTATAATTTTTCGTTTGTGCAACCATTGTGATTGATTATAATGAAAATTTTGTAAATTTTAAGACAATGTGGAAACATTAAAACTACTATATGTGGAATGAAGATAATAAATCAACTGACAGATGCATATTAACCGTAAAATGTTCTTATCTGAAATCAGAACATGGATCACACTATCTAGAAGCAAATTATTCTTTCGATGAGTCGCGATTTCACTTAGGAGCCATAGGGAATAGAGAGTAATAAAGTTTTCTCTTTCTCAGACATTTTGGGTGCGCTGCGTGGCGTTGCCACTGCTAAATAAATGCATTTTATTTAACCAACAATTAAAGACTTTTCCAAGTTTGTACTAGTAATTGCTTTATGAATTAATAGAGGAGAGGGGCGTCGCAAGTCCTAGCACTGCAGTATCAATGAGTTGAAATTGAAATCAGTTTACTCATACTCTCCAGCTGCTTAATCTTCTTGGTCTAAACGTTCTGCATCTTCTCTCTTCCTTTCTTTGTTTCTCCTTGTTAGTCTGGCCTCTTTAGTTGCCTATTCAGCTTTCGCCACACTCATCGAATCATCTACCACCAGTGCACCTCATACCTGGGTGGGATCTGAAATCATGCAGACTCAGTCGTAGATAAAGCATGTGCTAGACTTCGGTTCAGTGCTAGGATGCTAGAAAAATGTAGTTAGTCTACAAAGCAGATTGTTTAGAAAACACTTGTGCGACCCATCCTAGAATATTGTTCAACTGTGTGGGACCTGTAACAAATAAGACTAACAGGGTATATTTTACCTATACAAAGAACGGCAGCACGAATGGTGACAGGATTGTTTGACCTACAGGGGAGCGCCAGTGAGAGGCTGGGAAATCTGTACGGACAGACGGTTGAAGACAGAAATCAACTACCGCGCAAAATTCAGTTTACAAAGTTGCAAGAAACAGTCTTAAGGTCACTTGCTTGTGAAATCGCTACAAAACATTGATTTCTCGTTTTTCATCTTAAAACGACGTTTACAGTTTTTTGAACCAAATTGTAGTAAAAGAACTAAACTGGATATCGGGAAATTATTTAAAAACCAATTTAAATATCTCTCGGTTTCGGCCGCACCCATGTATCCGCTGCTTTCACGCGTAAAACGTTGTCATTAGACTCCCATCAAAGAAAGATTTACTATACAACTGTTTCACGAATTGAAGCCTTGTTAGAAGATATGCTTTGCGATGGTCTTCTTTCTCCTGTACATCTTTGGTTTTCGATCATTGTTTTGCTTAAGCGTGAACATCCCTGTAGTTTAGTTTTTGCCTTTTCCTCATTCTAGAAAGTTATTATGCCTCAAGTAAGTATTTTGGTACTGTTGTGAAGATCTGAAGTTGCTAGGAATATATTCTGGGTTCAGTATGAAACAGTCATTGGTGGCAGATAATTCCATGAGAGTGAAAAAAGCTGAAAAGGCAACTAAAGAGGCCAGAATAAAAAGAAGAAAAAAGGAAAGGTAGAGAGAAGATGAGGAACGTGTAAACCGAGAAGATTATGCAGCCGGAGTGTATTAGAAACAACAGAGATGTTCCACAGGTCAAATATAATTTTGAATTGAATTTCCTGAGAATTAAATTTTCTGACATGTTTATTTTATGCACAAAAAAATCTATTTGAACTAGAGGTTTGAAATTTTTTGGGATATTTCAGTGAATTTGGAGTAAAGTAGACTACAGACATCAATTTACTGCCAACAGGAAGAAAAAGACACAATGATTAGTTCTAGAAAAGTAACCTTAATTTTGATTATCAGATGTAAATGTTTTTCTAATAAAAGCTTGTGACTGAAATGACATGATTAAGTCTCTTTGTTGGACGGACATGTTTTTAATGTGTTCGTAAAGTTTCAAGCGTCTAAGTAAGGCAGTTAGTCGCATAGATTACTAGCACTGACCAGCAAATGGAACAGTTAATTTACTGTTCGTCTCAAAAACTGTAGTAAAGTTAATATGAGGATTCATGTGACTAATTGTATATGAAAATGTACAGCAACAAACTCTCGCATTGCCCTACAATTCTCATCCAACTAAGAATTCAGGTTTTTTAGTTAGAGATACGTAAACTTAATGAAAATTGCTTGCATTTTTCCAGGCGTTCACAGGAAGTTACCTGAAGTGAGGAATCTACAAGCGTACAGGAATCCTCCCAAATATCGCTCCCTTAAGTGCCATGAAAACAAGATAAGACTAATTATTGCGACTACAGAAGCCTTAAGGAGTCGTGCTTCCCGCACTCCATAGATGAGTGGAACGGGAAGAACCATAGTGTGGGCAACAACGGCAGTTAAACACTGTTATGCACTTCAGGGTGGTTAGCAGCGTATTGATTTAGATGACGCGAGTCATGTCGAGCTTCTCATATTTTGCCACTAGTGCAATTAGGACAGGGGCGGCTCTTCACCAACATACAGTCTGCAGTTTCCGTTGTCTTTGTTACGTATTTTAAAACAAATTTAATGAGTTTTTAAATAGGCTCAAGTGAACCTTGTTATACGAAATTCTACATACCTTGAAAGCAGTAGACTCCAAACATGTCCAGAAGAAAATCTTGGAAACTAAGCTTCTTCATATTGCTCTTGCCACTCTTGATCAAGAAAGTCAACACACACGCGTTGAGTAAAATACTGACTGCTATGCATCCCCAGAGAGTTGTGCTGAATGGTGAAAGAAAGTTGGTCCAAACGACATTTTCACCCTCCTCATATTTTATGAACAATGAGTGCCTGTCAAATAATAAATGCAAGTGAGAAATGTCATGTTATTCGAAAGGAAAAGAGAACTGAAAGTTAGTTAATATCTGGTAGGTACTGTACAACTCCAGAAAAGTACAAAAAGTTGAAGAAATATTAAGAAAACGGAAGATTCAAGCAGCGATACTGCATAACACATTCAGACACCTTCACGTAGTGTTCCATGCAAATAAAAAAAGAAAGCTTTCTGGCAATGTGTTAGCTTCGGAACACAATAAATGCATAACGACTTCCTTTGTCCTTCGATGGCTGCAGAGAAATTAAGATATGTGTTTGGGGCTCGATCTTTGCAGTCACTGCTATCAGCCATATTATCAGCATCAAATATTCATCAGTCGGTAGAGACATGATACAGATTACGATAAAATGAATCAATGGCAATGACACGTGAGACGAGTCAGTCCACCACTTGACTGAAACGTTTCAGTTTGAGTGGCTGTTCTAGGCGTTTCAGTCCGGAACCACGCAGCTGCTACGATCGCAGGTTTGTATCCCGCCTCGGGCATGATTGTGTGTGATGTTCTTAGGTTAGTTAGGTATAAGTAGCGTTAGTCTTGGGGACTGATGACCTCAGATGTTAAGTCCCATAGCGCTTAGAGCCATTTAACCCATTTGAAAGAGCGGAGTCAAATCAGTCTTCGTACTGTAAACCATGATAACGAAATGCTACTTCGAAAAAAAGAGAACAGAAAGTTTCTTAGAAACCCGAGAGCAAACTGCGTGAGAGAGAGTGAAAAACTTCTTGAAATTCCTTCCATTGCAATTTGAACGTTCTATTTCGTGTGTTACAGGACTTCCGAAAAATAGTTGAAAGTGAACGTTGTACTCTGCAGCGGAGTTTGTGCTTCATTTAACTCTACATCTACATGATTACTTCCCAATTCACAATTCAGTGCCTGGCCACCATCAAGGTACTTCTCTACCGCCCCGCCCTCGAACTTGAGTGGGAAAAAGGAATACTCAAATCCTTACGTGCGAGCTCAGATTTCTCTTATTTTATTGTGATGATCATTTCTTCCCATGAAGGTGGACGTCAACAAAATATTTTCACACTCGGGAGAAAGCTAGTGATTGAAATTTCATGAGATGATCCTGCCACAACGAAAAAAGCCTTTGTTCTAATGATTTCCACCTCGACTTTCGTATCATATCGGCGACACAAGGACGAAAAAGCGAGTTCCCATCGGTTTAAAATGAGTACCCACCAACCATGGGAGGCAAATCTAACGAAAAACATTTGGCACTCTAGTACCGCTAGGGGTTGGCTATAGGCTGACAACCCAACCTACAAAAATAAAATGTTACGAAATCTTATGAAGAAATCTTTTGCATGTCCATCCCTTTAGCAGGACGTCTCTGGGACGACGGCCGTTTACTATCGTGACAAAAAATAAAAACATCTACTTTATTTTATTTTGTCTCTATGAAGCGTCGAAACTGGTAGCGACAAAATAAAATAAAGTCATAAGGACTGCTGTAGGTGTTCTTATTTTTTGCCATAATGAAGAAATAGTCGACCTAACCTGTTTATAACGAACTGACAAATGTCTAAGTGAATTGATTTGGGACCATGGACTACTGTAGTGTAGGAAGTCTCTTTAGCGGAGTTTCTGCATCTATCTTCTGAGCGTTCGTTCAATAAAACGTAGTCCTTGGTTCCTCTTATTCACTACATTGTCTATGTGATCGTTCCAATTTAAGTTGTTCGTAATTGTAATCCCCAGGTATTCATTTGGAAATTTGTGGTAAGTCCTATGGGACCGAACTGCTGAGGTCATCGGTCCCTAAGCTTACACACTACTTAATCTAACTTTAAACTAACTTACGCTAAGGACAACACACACATACATGCGCGAGGGAGGACTCGAACCTCCGACGGGGGGAAGCCGCGGGAACCGTGACAAGGCGCCCAAGACCGCACAACTACCCCGCACGGTCCTAGGTATTCGGTTGAATTGACAGCCTCTGTACAGGACACAGTTTGGAAGATCTTTCATCAAATATTTAGAAGAGCAGTCCAATAATAGTTATTACAATTCATTTTAGCTTTCTTTTTGTCAATTCTACCGATCAAAGTTGTCTTTAAATTGTATGGGACCGTCTCGGCAAACAACATGTCCTCAAGAAGTCTGTGTAGGTCCTTATGAAGCATTTTTCTCTCCCTTATGAATTTCCTCCGTCAATACTATCTGATGTGGATCTCACACCGCACAGCAAGAGGGCGGACAAGCGTAGGGTAAGCAGTCTCTTTCGTAGACCTACTGCACTTTCTAAGTGTTCTGTCAATAAATCACAGTCTTTGGGCCGGCCGCTGTGGCCGAGCGGTTCTAGGCGCTTCAGTCCGGAACTGCGCTGCTGCTACGGCCGCAGGTTCGAATCCTGCCTCGGGCGTGGATGTATGTGATGTCCTTAGGTTAATTAGGTTTACGTAGTTCTAAGTCTAGGGGACTGATGACATCAGATGTTAAGTCCCATAGTGCGTAGAGCCATTTGAATTTTGAACAGTCTTTGGTGGTGCTTTCCTCGCAACATTATCTGTATGATCGTTCTAATTTAAGTGATTCGTAACTATAATCCATAAGTATTTAGCTGAATTTGCAGCCTTTAGATTTGTATAATTTATCATGTAACCGAAATTTAGCGGATTCCTTTTATCATGTCAATGACTTCACACTTTTAATTATTTAGAGTCAATTGTCACTTTTTGCTAGTAGATATATCCTGCCTAACTCATTTTGCAATTGGTTTTGGCCATCTGATACTTAACAAGACAATGAATGACATAATGATCTGCAAAGAATCTAACTGGGCTGCTCAGATTGCCTCCTAAGTCCGTTACGTAGATCAGGAACAGCAGAGGGCGTAAAAGCTTCCTTTGGGAAGTGTTAGAACTGTGTGCTGGATCGGGGTGCGAGATCATTCTAGGGGAAAAAATCTACATAACAGCTAGGCATATATCCGGAATATTAAGTCAGAAATGTGTGAACTAGAGCTTTCAGATGTAACCTGCCAGAAAGGTTTTAGATGTATTGTTTCAACAGGGCAGTTTAGGTGGCTCAATCTTCAGTAAACTTTCCATGTTACTCAGGTATTACTTTGCCCGAATTGTGGCACTGGTGATTGCCTTTTCTCTCGTTATCCTCGAAGCAGTGCTTCAACTCTGATGATCTTTGTGTCAGTTATCATCTTCTCCTCATTTTCTGCGGAGTTATGAATACTAAGAGGCTTTTGAACGCACCAGTCGTAGTCGACCGGCTGCAAGAAGTCCGCTGCAGTTCTTCGAGGCGAGGTGAGCGTCAGCAAATCCAGCGACATATCGACCTGCTCGTCCTTTAGGGCACCTATGAGGCCATTCCAAACACCTGAAGAGTTTGCCCTGCCTGGATATGGGTCATTTAACTCTACTTCTTCGTACCTGAAACATTAAAGACGAAGTGTTTATAACTCTCTACGAAATGCTCTACAAAATTTCGAGAGTAGGCGCATCTCTTAAATCTAACTTTATTAATGCTACGTTTTTCCAGTACCTACAGAACGAAGTAGTATATAATATTAGCATTACCAGTCAGAGTCAGTACCAATGGCCAAAATCATATACCATATGTATGTAATACATTAAAAACAATATAATATGTAATGTATTATCTAAGAGAAATAATATGCAGAAACACATACGTGAAATTTAAGATCTTGGTCAGCAGCTGCAGTATTTTCATACCCATCCTGGCGTTGACTGACTTGATGGTTGCCACCTTCAGAATGTTTGGGAACACAGAAACTACTTAGATATACATATACAAAATGATTATTACTTAATCGTGTCACAGAACAATAATTGGACGTAAAGACAAGACTATTTTTATAAACTCCAGTAATTTATTGCCAACAAATGTTGCATGAGTGATCAAAGTTGCGTTTACAGTTGAAGACAGGTCTTTTTGCATGGCCGAATCAAGAAGTGTATTACTAGGAGTAAATAGAGAAATTAGCATAATACTTTAAAAGGAACCAAAGTCTCATAGCAGTAGATGACTGATATCCTGTTACATAAGACAGAAAAATGGTAGAAATGTCCCAGGTTGTAGTATCAGGAAAAGAGGGGCTTCAGGTAGGTTTCATGTAGCTGTAGCAAACATACCCTAGAGGACAAAAAACATACATTTGTACGAGGGCTATTGGGAAAGTAAAGTCGAATAGAACACGAAGTGTCAACAACAGCGAAAAATCCGATGAGGCTTTGGTCGACGTGTTGGACAGTGTCTCTAGCATGCTCATCGAACACGTCACGTCGCTCTTTTTAGTTCTGAGCACAGAGTGAGCACGTAAATATGTTTAGAACAACAGTGTCTCCTGCCAAGTATGAGGGCCTGGTGAGAGATTTCGCTTGATGTTATGCAGCCCACATAACAAAACTGTCACGCATTTCCTTGTTTGTGACAATTCTCAGCATCAAAAAATGGCTCTAAGCACTATGGGACTTAACCTCTAATGTCATCAGTCCCCTAGACTTGGAACTACTTAAACCTAACTAACCGAAGGACATCACACGCATCCATGCCCGAGGCAGGATTCGACCCTGCGACCGTAGCAGCAGCGCGGTACCGGACTGAAGCGCCTAGAACCGCTCGGCCGCCACAGTGGCCGGCGTCGCAGCCTCACTAAGAAGGGACAATGAAGACGTTCCTGAAGAGTTTTCGATGGGAAGCGTTCGCTCACCCACAATATTACCCGTAAGAGTTTCCCCTTGAGTTTCATTTCCGCTCACACGAACGGCTGACTATGCAGACAACATTTTGGCGTAGACAACGAGCTGTAGACCAGCGCAGAGAATTGGTGGTAAGCACAGGCTGTTGCCTTCTATGACGAAGGTACTCGAAAGTTGGTACAACGCCACAAGTGTCGAAGTGGAGTCGGCGACTGTGTAGAGAAGTATCGGGAAGGTGTAGCTAACTGTTGCAAATGAAACATTTTTCATTTTCACAGTGGTTTCCTTTTCGCGATCGATCGGACCTTACTTCCCGAATGGCTCTCGTACAATTATACCTTGCGAGACAAACATTCAGCTATTAAAAAATGAACAAAAAGATAATCTCGAGGTCCATACTGCTGTGAGTGTGTCAAACACAATGTGTTAATAGCAGGTGTATAACTCTAGAGATATATGTTGTGATCTGTCAAAGGCATTTGACTGCGTAAATCACAATATCCTTTTAAGTAAATTAGAATATTATAGTATAATAGGAAATGCTGCAAAATGGTTCAAATTTTATATCTCTGGCAGGAAACTAAGGGTGTTATTAGGAAAGAGACATGTATCAAGTCATCAGGCATCATCCATCTGAGAACTAATTACATGTGGGGTCCCACAAGGTTCCATTTTGGGGCCCTTACGTTTTCTTGTGTATATTAACGACCTTTCATCAGTAACTTTACTAGATGCCAAGTTAGTTTTGTTTGCCAATGATACAAACATTGCAATAAATAGCAAATCAAGTGTAGTCTTAGAAAGATTAGCTAATAAAATATTTGTGGACGTTTATCACTGGTTCCTAGCCAATTCTTTATCACTAAACTTTGAAAAAACACAGTACATGCAGTTCAGAACTTGTAAGGAGTGTCCGATGTGTATATGCCTAACATACAATGACAAGCAGATAGAAGAAGTGGACAGTGTCAAATTCTTGGGATTACAGCTTGATAATAAATTCAACTGGGAGGAGCACATCACAGAACTTCTGAAGCGTCTTAACAAATCTCTATTTACAATGCGAATTGTGTCAGACATAGGGGATATAAAAATGAAAAAGCTGGCATACTATGCTTACTTTCATTCCATAATGTCATTTGGGATTTTTTTGGGGGTAATTCATCAGGCCAAGCTAAAGTTTTCCGGGCACAAAATTGTGCAGTAAGAGTTCTAAGTGGTGTGAACTCAAGAACATCCAGCAGAAGTCTGTTTAGGGAACTAGGAATACTAACTACTGCTTCCCAATATATTTATTCCTTAATGAAATTTGTCATTAAAAAAATATCACTTTTTCAAACTAACAGCTCAATTCATGGAATCAATACTAGAAATAAGAATAATCTTCACAAGGATTTAAAGTCACTTAGTCTTGTAGAAAAAGGTGTGCAATATTCAGGAATTTCAACAACTCGCCAGCAGCCATAAAAAGCTTAACAACCAATGAAATTCAGTTTAAGGGTGGCCAACTACTTCTACTTCATTGATGGATTTCTCAGTAGAACCAACTGATTTATATATATATATATATATATATATATATATATATATATATATATATATATACATTCAGTGCATTAGTATTTGTAAAATGATTCTTTCATATAGTGTTCATTAAAAAATAACGATCATTCCACTTGGGAGCTGTGGAATGGTACAGTAGCTTATTTCTTTAGTTGTAAATACTTGTCATGTATTGTTGTTTTTCTGACATGTTCTACATCCTGGAGGACCTCCTCACTACAGATCAATTGGAATTAAAGTAAAGCTAATCTAATCTCATCTATACATTCATCGGCTGCAGAGGACTTCCACTGCAGCTCAGTTGTACACAGGGTCCTGAACCTACAGAGTCAGGGTTACACAAGTGAGTCAAAACATGTAATCACTGCCGACTGCAACACTGAATGCCACATGGTGGCGTTGTGCATACGTGGCGCGGCAGGGAAAGTGTATAGGGTACCTCAGGAGTGGTCAACATTCAGGGATATGACAGGAACGCCCTTCTGCAGTAATAAAACTCATATGGAATGGTTTCGGCGATGGAACACATTTAATTTACATTTGTTTTTGGGCTAGTGGCGCGAATGATGGGACAGAATCACAGTCGATACGGTTTATAGCGATATCGCTTTTAACCACGGCTTAGCTATAAGGGCGAAATCTAACGGTCCTTTCTAAATCCTATGTAAACAACACATTTAAAAATGGTTCAAATGGCTCTGAGCACTATGGGACTTAACTTCTGAGGTCATCAGTCGCCTAGAACTTAGAACTACTTAAATCTAACTAACCTAAGGACATCACACACACCCATGCCCGAGGCAGGATTCGAACCTGCGACCGTAGCAGTCGCGCGGTTCCAGGCTGTAGCGCTTAGAACCGCTCGGCCACCCCGGCCGGCGACACATTTAAAAAATCGTTTTGTACATCGCTTATTGCAGCTTATCGTATAAAATGATAAATTTTTATTACATTTTCGGAGAAATGTATCAGCTTTAATGTACAATGTTCGTTTTTGTTTATTACGTAGTTGGAGATTACTAACACAATATGAAGCTTATTTTAAACCTCTTGTTTTCTGCAGATATGCACATCTTAAATGCAAAAAGCAAACAGTGGTAACTGCTCACCTTAAGTAGGAGATATACTGTAATATGCGTTTCTGTATTACACTTTAAAGTTAAAGCAATTGGTTAAAAAACTAAAAAACATAGTCCTTGCTCTGACTGTAAAAACTAGACAAATAATTCCAATATGTGTTACTTTTTCAAGATATAGAAGCGGAATAAGAATGTGTTCATTCCTGATATTTTGTGGTTATGTGTGTTAAATATTTTCAGTGTCTCAGTTAGAGTACATCACGTTAGCATATTTTAAAGAGAACTTGAGAGAAAACGTAGGCCTTAGTGTAATTTTTCTATAAAATACTGTCTTTTCGTTTTGCTGATGTTGATTAATTTTTGTAATACAGTAACGGGAACGAAGTTCTGTCATTCATGATTATTATATTATACACCAGTTCCAGCAAGTTTTAAACATGGTCAACATTTTATCTCATTCATTATCCAAGACAGTTTTCGACATTAGTGAACAGTTTACATTGGTGCTGCTTCTTTCTCCACTCATTGTAGATTTTTACGTTTTGCTGGGATTTTATTATTGTACTTATTGCCTAAACATTCCTCTTCAGTCCCTCTCCATAAGTACTTTTTTGAAAATACTGTAGGTTTGTTGTATTACTACTACTTTTTGAGGCATTAACTCTATGGCAGCCTAAAATTTACCTGATACTAAATTTTTATCGCGAAACAAAGATGCAGGCTGGCCGATGTGAATGTGTGAAACAGAACATACTACGACGTGTATAGGCATGTGTTAGGGCACCATTTTCAACACATACTGTAACTGTGGGTGCATGGTACAGCACATATTAGACTGAAGTCTCTGTAACAATGTATGATTGAATAAATGGCCCCTAGCATGGTGTAGCGATCGTACAATAATAACCTGTACTTCCGTGCATACCTATGTATATGTCTTTGCTATATTTACTATCTTTGGGTCTGCTCCACCTGAGAGTTGAAATAGTCGAGTGTTTACTCTTGCACTGTGATGTTAACCTGTGAACGTTATCCGAATAAATCGGTATTGTGCTGTAAGAAGTTAGTTTATGGGACTCAATACCTACCAAAACTCTACAATTGAAACCATGCATTTCCAGACATAAATTCGTTAGACTTCTCTCTTCGATCACTCTCTAGAGTTTGTACACAGTGAAAAAATCACCCTGCATATTAAGTTGACACTATGTAAAACGAATGTTGTAATGTTTACTAACAGTTGTACTGCATTTTCGAACGTCTTTTTCTTGTATTGTGTCAGTATACATCTGCTTGTGGATGATTTACTGATGGTGCAGTCACTCAGATTTAGTGATTTCTTTCCTCATCCGAGTTGTAGCTTTCTGTGTCTGGCATGACAAAACCTAAATGAGGACAAAGTAATCTTATTTAGCTATGACAACTAAGAAAACATTCTTCATACTTTAGATTTCTTTGCATATGTAGCGATTATTATTATTATTACATTTTGAATCATTTGTTTATCAAATAAATCTTCCAAAATAACTGCTCTGTAATTTCCCTCTTTTCTCTTTAATTTTCTTGAGACTAGGCATTTCATCGAAACTGCTAAAGTAACCGGGAAATGTAGAGCGCTACAATCGGCATCCATTTTGAAGAAATACGCTGGAGATTGAACAAGTGACCATGTTGGGACAACTGCGCTTTCTGTGCAGACTGCAGACAATTTGTGGCAACTTGCAAGCATTTTGTTTGGTTTCATCTTTAGCTTCTAATGTAATTGCTTACTGGAAAAGAAATTCCCCGGAAAATGGTGTGTATTTCACTTTATTTATAAGTCAACATCATAATCTCAAAAAGAAACCTGTGATTCTATGAATTTGACGGAAAATATTGTAAAATAAAAATTATAGAATATAAAATTTTATTTTCGGATTGCAAATTTTCCATTTTCCATTGATGTTTGTAGTTAAAAATGCAATAGTCGGATAATTTACGAAAAGGGAGACATTTCATTATTTGGTATTTTTCTCAGGTTCTTCGGTTTTCTTAAACTGCACTTGTAGCTCTGCAGCTTTTATTTTGTAAAATTTGTATTAAATTGGTCAAATCATAAATATTACACGCTGCATGAAAACGAAATGAAGATTTTGGTACACCTTGCGATTAGCCACTGAAAAATGTGCTGCCAGTTCCGGCTGCTGTTGGAATCGCTCGGTTACTTTTGTCACAGTTCCAATCGAGCACGGCCTATCTCAGACAGTTCTTACTACTGCCCTCTACTCCCATTTTTATGGCTTTCTTGCTTCATGAGCCAGAAACGCCAGAAACACTTATTTTGAGATGTAATTGAAGAAATAAAATACGTAAATGGTTGACTTCTTCAGCACTCAGTAGCAACGAACTCTGCATCTGTTACGATATTAGATACTATAGTGTTGCCTTACAGAGTTTAAGGGATGGCTTATAAGGTAAGGTGACCAAAGAAAATGCAAAGTGTCCAATGTGCTTCTTAAACCAGGAAAATCCGAGCTTCTCAAGCATGGAAGTGAAAACAGCCATAAAAGTAGACTACAAAATGACATAGAGAGCGAATCATCAACCAAGATTGTGATCAGTTTTACAAGCATAAATAAAAAGAAAAATGACATGGAAGCTGCTCTTTGTGCATTTGTAATGGAAACAGGTATTGAAAAACTTATGTCTTTTATAGAAGCCCTTCCCGATAGGGATACAGTTCTCAAATTGCCTTATCGAAAAAAAATCAGCTAATACTAATATGGAGGGTTAAGGAGCCATTTTTCTTTTATTTTAAGGCGGAGTTTAGAAAAGTACAACTTTCTAATTTTCATTGATGGGACCACAGATATTTCTTGTGAGAAACTACTTGCTGTATTGACTTCCAGTTTTAAATAACAGAGTTCTGAACACTGTACAGATGTTTTTGATCTTTACCATGCCTCGACAGCATGGTACATAGCATTTATGAAACATTAATTCGTGGCCTTAAAGACAACCAAATTAAATTGTGAAGCTGGACTGGTTTCTGCTAAGAAACAACAAGTAGCATGATGTGTAAAAAAATTCAGTTTCGCAACTCATTAAAAGAAATCACTCTGAGGCACAAATGGTTGTGTTTGTAACTTGATTCACTTGTGCTCCAGCTATGCATGTGAGAAAATGCCTCATTCCTTGGGAGACTTTTGTTAACCATTCACAACCACTTTTCATGGAGTCCTAAAAATGTCGAGTCTCACAAAGAGTTTCAACACTTCTAAGATCTTACACCACACAACTTTTTGAAACCTTGCTAGACACAATATCTATCCCTTCAAAATTGTGTCCAAAGAATTTTAGGTCAGTGGGATGGCTTGTATATGAACAGGCATACTCTTGTTTTGGAAGATCCAACCATGCAAATCGAAACGTATATAACACTTTAAAAAACCCATACCAAAAGTGTCTCATGTATTTTCATGAGTATGTTTTGGACCATTCAAATGAATTCAATACATTTCCCAGTCAGAGTGCCAAAATGTTTATTTATTATGAGTTAAAGTGGAAGAGCTTTGCAAAAATTTAGCATTGAATTTTTTGCTTGTGGTATATATTAGAGAAAGTAATGGACTTAATTTATCATATATTCAAAAAACTTGTTGCCACTATACAAAATTTACATTGGACTTGATGCTAATGAACTATTGCTAAACATTCATTGTCCTTCAGCAGACAGTACCAAGACAATCAGGGAATCAGCTGTGGCATTTTACATGAAGCTTCAATGCAAATAAAAACCAGATTTCCTCTTGCAGACGATATTTACTCAGATTCGGTTTCTTTGAAGCCAGAAAATGTGTTTGACTGTGTCCCAGAATTTGTATTGTTACCACAGAGCGTAAATACAGATTAATGGACCACAGGTCAGTTTCAAGAATACGGATAAAGAGTGGAGAAGCTTATGCCTAGAAAGTATGAACAATTACACCAAGGTTTATAAGTTTTGGAGTAAAGTACTTGAAATTAAAGATGCAAGTGGCAAAAATTAGTATGAAAATTTCATAAAACTAGTGCCATATTTTTTTGCTTTGTCTTTTTCGAATGGGTTAACTAAAATGTTGGTCAACACTCTCGGAAATACCAGGACTAACAGTCGAGACAGACTTCATACACAAACTCTGTCTGGTGCAATATGCAGCAAAGAAAGGTAAAAAAGGACATAAACAACCTCTTTATTATATCTTGAAATATTCCGAAATTCAATTTTTTTCATTGCACAGTGCACAGCAGTCAATACTTTCGAGACTTTCAAAAGATGGTGAATGACCTATTTTAGGAATTGTAAAATTATAATGAAACAGCAAGTTTGTCTTTTATTCTACGCTGTTTTATGTAGTTGTGAAGATATTTTCTGTAGTCTTACATGCTTTTTCAGACCTCATTTTGTTCATTTTAAGTCAAACAAAAAATGAACAGTACAGAATTAAAATATGTTCTTTTTTCTACACCATGTGATAAATATTCTATCAATTTGTTTTACTGAGATTTTGAGTGTTTTGCAGTGCTAAAATTTATTTCATTGTTAATTTTGTACTTTGAAAATGTTATTCATGTACTTTCTATTAATATTATTTTACAGCCATTTCTAACCCTCAGTTCTTTGTGAATGACGCTTTCCTAGTGTACTTGAGCCAAAATAAATCAGTATTGTTTGCAACATAACTTTGATTTCTATTTGTTCATTAGTTATCGATTTTAATTTCCTCTCTAGAACAATGGCTTAAAAATCGGCATGTTGTATTAATAGATGTTGTACAAAATGTATGTGGCTGTCATGAATAAACAAGTAACAGAATTTGTGAATTAAAAGATCAGATAAAGCAAAAAAATAAATTATACCAAATATAACATAAATTATACTTATTAAACTAAACTGTATTTATTTGTACTGGGGGGAAATGGGGGAGATTCGAGTTTTGGTAGAAAAAAGGGAAATTCTGTAAAACCTGACTGGAAAAAAAAGAAATGGAGTGGAAAAACTGCAAAGGAATTACAGCGATGGAATTAGGCATAATCACAATTATCATAACAATCAAAATAATCGCAGAGAGTCCTCTAACTCTTTATAAGGCATATTCTTGGTGTAAATTGTTATTGCAGGATGCAGCACTATTAGTATAATAATTATGATAAGTGTAGTACTACAGGAAGCTCTCATAAGTCATGGAAGATGTGTAGGAAGTCATGAAAGATGGTGTAAGGCGGAAGTAAGAGAAAAAGGTAAGAAGTTGTACAACTTATATATGACCAAAGAAATGGTTACAACCATGAATTTGAGATGAAATGATTAGGTATGGTAATGAAAGTTGGTAAATGGTTAGCTAGGGCAAAGATGACAACTGGTTAGGCAGGGCAAAAGTGCTAAATAATATGAACTCATGAGAATGTATAAAACATATTACAGAAAGAAGCGAAGACATACAGTAAACAGAGGTATTTAAATTGGTGAAATTAGGAGTAAAAGGATTAAGAGGCACACAAACGAAAGGATGAAATATGACTAGATAGCATGCTACTTACTGACCATATTAGGTATAATAATAAACTGATGTTTGACTGATTGCGTAAAGAATTCATTGATGTAAACCTTTGTTACTCCCTAATCAATGTTTTTCCTAATATATTTAGTTCTCCTTATCTGTGTGTGTGATCACTATCGTCATGTGTTTATTTCTTGTGTGTGACCACTCGCCTTAAATGCCTCTTTATACCATACTCCCTACACCTTTATATATTTTCTACCGATGTACATACATACATATATATTTGAATAGATTTATAACTTTCTGTAGATCGTTCTATACACATATAATTGTTTACCATACCTATTATTGTTCACTGTTTCACAAGATTCACACTTGTGATTCACTATTGCAAAATCATGATGCCATTTTTCTGAATTTTTTATAGGCATGTAAATCTGTTGTTACCATTACACTATACGTGTATTCCATATGTACAATGATGTAAATCTTATTATCCCAGTCTTAATATGGGTAACTGTGTATTGTAAATGTAACAAATTGTAACTGATGGACCATTCACCACAAATGATTGAGACTTGCGAGGGCAGAAGAAATGTCTACTGATTACATGCGGAAATATTTTCTGTCGGGTATTTTCGTACTTCACCAATACAACCTGCATCTGACTTTTATGACGGGCTCTTCTATGCCACAAGGTGGTTTTTGAGTTATCGATGGATATAGTCTGCTTCAGACACATACTATGACATTTTACTCTTTGCGCATGTGTGGCATTGTCAATTGACAACTGTGGTTAGTCTTGGTGAGTGTGCTTCCTCATAAATTCCCACAATAGTGACATTATTGCAACAAGCTAAAGGAAGTTTGGTCGTTTGTGACAAAGACACTCTTCTGCCTGCTTTAATCATGCAAACTATTACTGCCTTATCTGACAGAGCTTCAGAAATGTAGGCTTTGTGTGATATAGACAGTCTAGCTGACTTCCTGTATGCAACAAAATCAGTGTAGATCAGTGTAGATTCAATACAAAATGTGACTCTTGAACTTTCAACACAGCCCTGTGCAGAATCTTCTCATAGACTTCATGAAACATTATAACATACGTGTGGTGAATTCTGTTGATTAAGCATCCACTTTTTCCTGAATTTTGTAAATATTTTTTTACTTATAGTTCTTTAACTCATATTCTTGTAAAGATATTTTGCTCTTTGTATTAGTAACATGTTTCGTATGTTCCTAACCATAATGTTTAGAATTTTGTCCTCATCCTATCTAAAACGATCCTCATACAAAATTCTACTTGGGGAAGGTGGAGGATATGTTAGGTGGGCATGTCATTTAAATTTTTGTACGTTATCGATGTGCATGTCAGATAGGAGCAAGTTACGTTGCTGTGAAACAACCCTTGGTCTTATTGTGGCACAGTCTTTGCCTCTGTGCAGCCTAAGATAATCTTACTTTAAGTGTGGTATGTGATGGATGTATTTAGTAAAGCTGTGTTGATCTGTGATTGTATCTGTTAGAAGAAGAAAGATTTATTGTAAAGGACAGCAAGAATGAATATGGTGTATATATTGAAAGGTGAAAGGAATGTTAATTTTGAATAATGTTACTTTTCTTTGAAGAGAAGAAGTTTGAGATATGTCTGCGGCACTGTGCACCTAATATCATGCATTAAGATATCAATTTATTAAGCTGTTTGGTTTTTATAGAAATTCTCTGTTAACATTGTACCCTTGTTAAATCGTTGTTCACTTTGCTAAGCATGTTATTGTTTAGGCCAATGTTCTATGAGAAGATCATATACTTCTTTCCAAAATCATTATTTTGTAATATCGTTTCATAGGACTAGTTACTCTCCCCTTTACACTGTTTAAGGTTTAGTATTATCCATTGCCACACTGTACCATGCGGTATGCATCAGTTAGAATACAGTTTGGAAATTTGATTTAGAAATAGAGATCTAGCTTAGCCGCTGCCTGCTTGCTGTTTGCTGTTTTGCTTTTGAGAAATCTGTACAATTTTGTCAAGAAATGAGGAAAGTCGAAATTTTGATTAGGGCCAGATAATTGTTTTACTTCAGTTGCTTATTTAATATAAGAAAATATTGTATTAAGATCAGTTACAGCTTAGTTCCAATCAGGTTCTGTTCAGTCAAAGGCTAGCATACGAGCCAAAGTTGGATAACAGCTTGTGGGTACATATTTTTGGTAAAATATGGACTTTCGTATAGTGGGGGGTAATGTTGGGCTCAAAATTTCATACAGACACGTATAGAAGAATGTGCACGAATAATGCTGAATAGCACATTTTGCAGTTTCTAGGGAATTGACAAAAACTGTTAACTCCACAGAATTTCTGCAAAATAATGATGTAATAACAGATATGTATTGTTTGTGCGTACAGAGAGTTGAAAATACTTGGCTGTGCTTTTTAAAATTGCGCTAAGCATAATTTTTTTTTAAATAAGTAGGTATTAAAATGGAAAAAAATGCTGTATAGCAATTGACATTTAGCATTATTCAATTTATTCTGCTGTAGTGATAAGGTTGTCTAGAATCTAAAAGTTGTAAGAAAGAAAATTATACTAAGACACAAAATAATATTTATTGTAAACTGATTACTTTGGTATTCAAAAGAGTAACAGAACATGAGTTTTTATCAAGTTGAGACACAAATCTGGTACATTAAACTCAGTTTCACAGAATTCCTGTATTTTGGCACCATATATTTCATCATGTCCAACAGATGTCTTTTCTTCTTCTGATGAAGTTTCATTGCCCCATTGTAGAGCAGCCGAAAACAAGAAGGCAAGGGAAATTTTGTACTTGATATTCACAACTATATTTTAGAATACAATCTCTTTCCCATGTGTGAAGCATGTTGTGACTACGACACATGCCTACGCCTCGAGGGTCGTAACTACACAGCTTCAACCAGAGTACATCAATAATTTTCAAATCAGGTGGCTTTTATAAAATCAACTCAATGGGTCCTATGCCTTTGAAGTCTTCAGTCGTCATCTCTGGAATGGTCAGTTTTGAAGGATCAACAGAGACCTCAGCAATGACGTACTTCCTTTCTGAATGAACCATTACTCTTGACACATACCTTCTTTCCTCGATCATTGCAAAGTCCCTGTCACAAGGTAGGAAACTGTGACCCGAAAATGAAAACTTCCGAAGTTACAGCTGACCAGATGGAGATAAAGCGCTAAAACTTTTCAATTATTGTTCTACCCGACACAGCGATCAGACCATACAACCGGTTTCTTCAAGTGAATTGTTATTGTTCGTTACAAATTTAAGCCTCTCCTTGCAGTGGATTCATCCCACAAATTTACTGTGATGTTTCCAGTAGCAATGTCATGAATCGTGAAATTATATGATTACGGCTCTGTCTCTTAGAATACCGTGGAATGTGCCAATGTAGGACAAGGCAAAACCTGTTGTACGTCAACGCATCTTACGTATGTATTGTTGTTCCTTTTAGCCACTTCCGTATCATTTTTACCACTTTGTTTGTATGCTTGGTTTCTTTCGCATTATGCAACTGACTCTCAATTCGATGATGTGCAGTTCTATTTATTCTGAACCTGCTATCATTTTGTTAAACAACAATCGCACTGTCTGCAAACATCCAGCCTAGGTGTTACAAAACGCGAATTAAAATGTGTGTGAAACACACTTTGCTAGTATGATCTGCTAGTTGATTTATCAGGAAACTTTTCGGTAAACAGTCGATATGTTCTGCAGAGCTTGAAACCGGGGTGCAGACATTCTTTTGAGGATTTGTTCGTGCTGTAACGGCTCATCTGCTTTGGGAAACTCGAAATGTGTTCGCGAATCAGAGGCCTGTCGTCCATGGGCGTATCCAGCGAGGGGCAGGGGGGGGGGGGGCAGCTTCCCCCTCCCCCCCTAGAAGATATTCGCAGTTTATCACTAGTTTACTGTTTTATTTAATAAGAAATGCTGTATGTTTTCTCGGATTGTACAAGTGCATTCTTGTATTTAAAATGTTTATTAAAAGCAGTTTTTCACTGGTTTACTGTTTTATTTAATAAGAAATGCTGTATGTTGTCTCGAGTCCTTGTTTCTTGTTTCCTGAGGCTAGTATGACCTCCCCCCCCCCCCCCCCCCCCGCCTAGTTCAGATCCTGGGCACGCCATTGCTGTCATCATTTGATACAGCATGTGGTCTATTGAAAAGTCTTCTTCGACTATCTTTAGGAGTGGCCTTTCCATCTTTTAGTTTACATTGAAGAGTCTGTATTCGTCGTTGGATGCCGCAGAATATGTCAAGGCAATGTTTTGCGACACAGTTTTTGACTGGACTTTGTTTTTGAAAGTATCTTGTTTCCGTGAAGTATCGTCTGCCTTAGCTTTCATTCGTCTGGCTGGCACGTCTATTTGGACATACTTCTGGATTGCACACACGATCCTGAGTCGTGGACACAACCAATATTACTACCTAATATTCAACTGGATTTTCGTATTTCACATTCTCTTTTAATAATATAGCAGTGCTCAGGTTGTGCATTATATTTTTTCGTCGAAAATAACTACAAAACTGCAGTTAATTTCATGCATGTTACATATTGTTATTACTGTAATGTTTTCAGAAAACATACACATTTTTACAGAACCCATACAGAATTATTCCACTCACCTGCGTTGGAGGCTGTTTCGCAGAAACTACCTTTGCTTTTCGTGATTTATGTTCCAATCCAGCATCTCGAAGCCTTTTCCTCTTCATATACTGCGAATTACAGATGTTAATGTTCCTTTTCCGTGCATTATTTGCACGTTTGAAACAACTTGCGGTAAGCGTCACGTTGCTACACTCGGCCATTCTTGTAACACAAGGCACTGTTCGCGAAAACATGTCTTTCCTCGCTGTTTAGCGCTGCACTCCGACGGTAAACAGGTCAACTATTACAGCAGGAAACCCAGACCGCCATGTACATTTTTCCACTCGATTCTACAAAATCTCAAAATTTGCCATACAGCGTTATTAGTGCGCACTTCAGTTTGAAGGTTACAGTACATGTGTAAACCTGGCAGTAGATTAATTAGTACAGAAAATAAATAACAACGTACTTTAAATTACGTTTTCCATCTCGGTAACCATTCAGAACAGGACATCTGTCCATCTGAAGTTTTATGCTGTCATTCCTGTCATATTCCCAAATATTGATAATTTCTCCTCAGACAACCTGTATCTCCCGCACCGTACAGGGTCGTACGTTCATGTCGAGTATATTGAATCAGAAAAGGGACTCGTTTACAACGAGACGATATCTGATAAACCCTATTCGTCAGCATGGATGTCATTGTTATGTCTTCCCTTGACGTGACAACAACAAAAGGTTATTATTATGTGATTGAAGGTGGAGGGGAGAGAGAAAAGAAAAGAGATGGAACTGATGATGCCGGCCGCTGTGGCCGAGCGGTTCTAGGCGCTTCAGTCCGGAACCGCGTGCCTGCTACTGTCGCAGGTTCGAATCCTGCCTCGGTCATGGACGTGTGTGACGTCCTTAGGTTAGTTAGGTTTAAGTAGTTCTAAGTCTAGGGGACTGATGACCTCAGATGTTAAGTCCCATAATGCTTAGAGCCATTTGAATCATTTTTGAACTGATGATAACAACTGCATAGGGGCTGTGTGCGAAATCAGCGCGACGAGTGAAAATGTGTGCTAGAAGGGAACTCGAACCCAGGATCGCCAGCTTACTAGGCAGTTACATTAACCAGTGCGCCATCCGGACTCAGTGTTTATCGCAAATGCGCAGATTATGTCAGAACGCTTTCTGGCCGACTCACTTTCTCACCTAGCGCCATCTGTCTGCAGTCCCCATCCTTGCCCTACGTATTCGCTAATTTTAGATGGGCAATGAATCCACAACCTTCAATGCGGGTGTACATTCTGTTACACCTCCAGTGGGTATCTAAAATTAGTAATCATGGAGGACAAGGACGGGCCTGCAGATACGTGGCGCTAGGTGGGAACGTGAGTCCGTTGCGGAGCGTGCTGAGATAGTCTGTGCATTGTCGATAAACACTGTGTCCACATGGCGCAGAGGTTAATGCAACTGCCTAGCAAAAAAAAAAAATAAAAAAAAAATTCAAATGTGTGTGAAATCTTATGGGACTTAACTGCTAAGGTCATCAGTCCTTAAGCTTACACACTATTTAACCTAAATTATTCTAAGGCCAAACACACACACCCATGCCCGAGGGAGGACTCGAACCTCTGCCGGGATCAGCCGCAAAGTCCATGACTGCAGCGCCCCAGACCGCTCGGCTGATCCCGCGCGGCCAACGGCCTAGCAAGCCGGAGATCCTGAGTTTGGGTTCCAGCGCAGCACATATTTTGACTCATCGCTGCTGACTTCACACAAATTCACGATGCAGCTGATATCATCAGTTCATTCCCTTTCCTTTGCTTCCCCCCCCCCCCTCCCCCACCTCCACTTTCAGTTACATAACATGTACCGCAGCTGCGGATCCGCATGGTGTCTGCTCTTTTGGACATATCCAAAAGCAAAGACACCATGGATTTCTATGAAAGAAAGAGGTTCACTGACGCTAAGCGTTCAACTCTAGTCATGAGAGTGGTACGACGTCATCTTTTCGCTTTAGTCCTGGATCTATATGCAGCATCACAATGGACGTGTACACTCCAAGAAGCGCGACCATTGCCAGACTGCGATTATCATCGCACGGGTCCAGCACCAGGCGTGATGGTAAGAAGTTCCATTAGGTACACATCACTATCACCTCTGGTTCGCATAACCAGTAATTCTGAGAGCATGTGTGGTGTTTCTAAGGTGTTAAGGTCGGTGGCTCCGCCTTACAGTGTCTCTGTGACGTTATCTCTCAAAAGGCAAACAAGTCTACATGTTGGCCATGGTGTTCTCACCTACCTAGTGGCTACAATTAAATTGCAGATACTCACAGAGTTCCAATGTGGGCTGTAATTATCGTAAAGCAGCGAAACGTGATAGATAAAATGCGGAACCAATTCACGCCGAAAAAAAAATTTTTCCAATTTTGGCCACCAGGTGGAAATTTGGCGCTGAACACTGCATGACAGTATGACATCCACGCTCTCATATGACGGTATGACTATCAAGAAGAGAGATGGTGTGCTGTTAATGAAACGCCAGCAATTGCAATACTGCACTGAGAGTGTATCGCCAAGTGAAAAGTCTGATGATGATTATGATGTTTGGTTTGTGGGGCAACTGCACAGTTATCAGCGCTCGTACAAATTCCCAGCCTGTGCTCAGTCCAATCTTGCCACGTTCATGAATGTTGATGAAATGATGAGGACAACACAAACATCCAGTCATCTCGAGGCAAGTGAAAATCCCTGATCCCGCTGGGAATTGAACCCGGCACCCCGTGATATGGAAGCGAGAACGCGACCGCGAGACCACTAGCTGCGGACTGAAAAGTCTGAGGAGAGGTCTGATGTCATTAAATGGTTTAAAGAAGATGATAACTAAATTCGAAAACTGAGCTTGGTGTGGCTCCTGGAAGAGGAAGACATCATATCCCGATGGAAGTTATTGACGAGGTTTCTATTGCTGTAACTGACCATGCAGCACGTGCATCGGGTACTGGTAGTGCTGAAGCAGTGTCACAAGAATTGTCCATACCTTGGTCAACAGTACAGAAAGCTCTGCAGTCTACGAGTATATTCCACTGGTACCTGTACAAGCTGCAGGTGGAACAGCAACTGAAACCTCACGGTCCCCAGCAACATTCTAAATTTGCTCTTTGGTTTCTGACATGGATCGACATTGATGTTCTATGGCTGGGCAATATTCAGCGGTGAGACGAAGTACATCTTACTCTGTAGGGTGCAATGAAGACACAGAACTGCAGAATTTGGGGTACCGTTAAACCGCATGTTGTGTACGAGGAGCCACTGCACTCGCCATATGTGACTCTGATGTGGCAAACACATTTACTCTCAGTCCATTCTTCTTTGAAGAGAAAACACGTGGAGGCTCAGTCAAGTGTACGTCTGCACGCAAACATGCCCACATTTCACAACGTGTGATTCCTACAGGGTGACAATTATTGAATTGTATGAAAAAAACATAAATTAGTTACAAACTACGGCGTGCATACACTTTATTGAACATGCAAACGTCACTGCAGATATTCGGATTTAGGTTACGGCACGTTCGATATGCCTACCATCATTGGCGATGAGGTGGCGCAAACGAGAAGCGAAATTCAGCATGACTTGAAACATCAAAAATGTTCAAATGTGTGTGAAATCTTATGGGACTTAACTGCTAAGGTCATCAGTCCCTAAGCTTACACACTACTTAACCTAAATTATCCTAACGACAAACACACACACCCACGCCCGAGGGAGGACTCGAACCTCCGCCTCCGCCGGGACCAGCCGCACAGTCCATGACTGCAGCGCCTTACACCACTCGGCTAATCCCGCGCGGCCCCGAATCATCGATGCCGTCAGTGACCTCCTGAATGGCTGTTTTTAGCTCAGCAATGGTTTTGGGGTTATTGCTGTACATCTCGTCTTTAATATAGTCCCACAAAAAGTAGTCGCATGTGTACAGATCCGGAGATATAGCAGGTCGATCGAGGCCCATGCCAGAGGCCTCTGGGTACCCCAGAACCAGAGTGTTCCCCCAGGATATCAAACACTCTCATGCTTCGATAGGCTCGAGCTCCGTTTTGCATTAACCACATCTTGTCGAAATCAGGGTCATTTTGAAGAAATCATCTCCCAAAAGCTTCGTCTGTCCTTCGATAGTCACCATGCCATCAAGGAATATCTCACGGATAATTCCGTGACTGGAAATTGCACACCACACAGTCACCTGCTGAGAGTGAAGAGACTTCCCGATCGCGAAATGCGGACTCTCGGTCCCCCAAATGCGCCACTTTCGCTTACTGACGAACCCGTCCCAATGAAAGCGGGATTCATCGCTAAATCAAACCATGCATGCGCATATTAATTCCCATCATGCCCCGCGGCCAACCGTGCAATTTGAACGACGTTCAGAAGTTATGACGATTGTATTTCATATGTTCAATAATTGTCACTCTGCACTTGGAAGTGCGCAACTGCGTTGAAAATACTGTTTTCATTCAAGAAGGGCAACACCTCATGCCACTGTCCCAGAGAAAGATCTGCTTAATGCAGCCTGCCACGAACCTGTCATCTCCAATAGTTTTTCTGATGCATTGCCTGCAAGATTACCTGATCTGTATCCATGTAACTTTTGGCTCTGGGGATATGTAAAAGAACGCGTTTACTAGGGGCACATTCGGTTTTTATAATCTGAATGCTAGTATACAGGGACACGTTGCTCATATACCACTAGAACTGTTACGAGCAACTGTTGGTTCAAATGGCTCTGAGCACTATGGGCCTTAACTTCTAAGGTCATCACTCCCCTAGAACTTAGAACTACTTAAACCTAACTATCTTAAGGACAGCACACACATCCATGCCCGAGGCAGGATTCGAACCTGCGACGGTAGCGGTCACGCGGTTCCAGACTGTAGCGCCTAGAACCGCTCGGCCATCCCGGCCGGCCAGCAAATGTTGATCTTTTCGTTTTGCGGATGCAGCATATCGTCGATTTTGTGGACTGGCAAGACAGCCAATCCACTAGGACGGGAGGCCGAAGGGCACGCGTTTAAGCTCACGCAGGATGGCGTGAGGTCTGGAGCAGGACAATGTCTTTATAGTAGCAAAAATAGTACATAGCTTCTGGAATACTTAACTTTAATCCATAATTGGTGAACATCGGTCTGACGGTACATGCATCACAAGATAAATAGCAAATGATAATGGCGCCTTGCTAGGTCGTAGCAAATGACGTAGCTGAAGGCTATGCTAACTATCGTCTCGGCAATTGAGAGCGTAATTTGTCAGTGAACCATCGCTAGCAAAGTCGGCTGTACAACTGGGGCGAGTGCTAGGAAGTCTCTCTAGACCTGCCGTGTGGCGGCGCTCGGTCTGGAATCACTGACAGTGGCGACACACGCTGGACCTCCACGAGTACCTGAACCTTAATTATAGCCACCTGCTACCCCAGTACATAAAGTGTTCAACAATTACCCTGCCCAGCACGATCTGTAAACCTGTTTGTGGGTTGCCGAGATACCGGCACGCCACCACTCACCAGCCACTACGGTTGATGAACTCTGGCATAGAGTTGAAGTTGTATGGAATGACATACCCATATTTGCCATCCAAACTCAGTTTGACTCGATGTCCAACTGGGTTAGAAGCATTCCTACTGCTAGAGGTAATAGCTTCCCAGAAGTGGCACCACCAAGGTTTGCGACCTGTGCATCGCCAATCACCTGCAGGTTACTATTAGGTTAGTGCATAAGTTCGTAGCGTTTCTGATTTGCGTGTTGGTATTCTAGTTCCTATAGATTTATTTATCTTTTGTCATTTTTTCCATTTGAAGTTCACTGTTGCTATTAGAGTTTACATATTGTCATTTGCAGATGTTGAGTGCAGATGTGGACGCTGGAAAACGGAGTGGCAAGTGGAGAAATCGAAACATTTCCGAGATATTCTTCTGTTTGGATTCAATAGAGGGAGGACAGCGGCGGAAGCAGCCAGAAACACTGGTGTCGTGTGTGGGGATTATGCAATTCTGCAGAATACACCAAGAAAATGGTTTTGTCGTTTTAAGGAGGTTGTTTTCCACATTATTGACTCTCCACGTTCAGGAGGACCTTCAAGATTCGATGCAGATCGTTTAAACGCATTTATCCACGATGATCCACGTCACTATGCTCGAGAACCAGCAAATGTAAGGCACTGCGATCTTTTCACCATCGTGCGACATTTGCGTGCAATGTGGAAGGTTCAAGAATTGAGTGTATGTATACTGTATGCTCTAAAAACCTGGCCAGGCAGAATGCAGCCTGGCCGTCCGGCCTGTGGCCTTGAACCGCAGCCGGCAGGCCGCACTGTTGAATCGCTCGTTACTGTATGGCGGCGGTCACACAGAGTGCGGCTTTGACGCACCGGCATGCGGCCAGCCGCAGCGGTCGCCGCCGGTTTGTCACAGATTACAGATTCGCCGCAAGCCGGAGCGGCTGCTTGCCTCTGTTGGCGCACTCAACTGCTCTGTGGTCACACAACTGCTCTGTGGTCACACTGGAAGCAGCGGCGTGAGGCGGTTTTTGTCTTGCAGCTCCTGGACACAGGAAGACTTATAGAGGAGGTGAGACAATACAACTTTTTGTATGATACACTCGATCCTGATTTGTAGGTAGAATACTTTTGCCTTCGATATACTCTTGATAGAAAGCTGAATTCTCAGAAATAGTGTTGTCCCTGTGACGTCCATAATTTCCAATATCAGCTATTGTAAACTCATAGTATGGATCAACGATCGCCAGGAGAACCAGCGAAAAGAATTGTTTGTAACAGAACTGGGATCCACTATCCTTCGGGCATTTTAACCTGATATGCTTCCCATCTATGCTTCCAAGGCAGTTCGGAAACCCCCAGAGTTCTAGAAATCCTTCTTCAGATTTCTTCCACATCTCAGTTGTAGGAGTAGGTAAATACTTGGGTTGTAGAACAGTCCATATTGCCTGGCACACTTGTTTCACAATTTCTGAGACTGTTGAACGTCCTAACCGAAAAGAAAAAGCTATGGTCTGGTGATTGTCGCCTGTAGTCAAGTATCTGGAAAAGATGAAAATAAATTATGCCGATAGAACGAATAGAAAAGTTAACGACCAAAGATACGTTTGTTTAAATTGACAATGTTATGAATACAATGAAACAAAACAATCTATTAAGTAGAAAGCTCTCTCTAGCGGGACATACGGAACTAGATGTTACTATCGTTTGCTGTATTCGTAAACACTGCAGGAATTTATCACTCCACTCGTAACTACGTTGTGGGATAGTACTTTCTTCCGCCGATTCTTTCATATGATACAGCAAAACTGAAAGGAAATAAATTATATGACTTCTGTTTGAAGCACAAAGAGGCCACAAATCGTAAAACTTACCTCAAACAAATGGCTAGTCTGCGCTTTGTATCAATTGGCTTTCTCCAGTTCGGTGTGCGCTTCTCGGTGCTACCTTTTTATCATGCGATGCAGTTCCTCGAAACATTCTCGCGACATACGAAAATATTTGAAGAACCTATCTTCGTCAGACTCTAGATCAATACACAGACGATGGTATTCTCCTAAGCTTTCTTGCTATTAATGTCGTGCAGCCAACATTTCTTCGAGCCATTTCGTATCGCTAGTGCGAGCTACTCATTTCTGCACTTAAAAAAAAAAGTCTCGCACAAAGATAACGTGTCCTCGTGAAGCTTCCAAATCGTCTAACGCCAAGACAATCGCGCTACGCATGCAAGCTTAATAATGGGGTTCGGCCCCTTCCACAGTGTAACAACCGACGCATCAAGAGTCGCTGCGGCCGGCCGGCCTTTGCCTGTGTGGCGTCCCTGGCCGCTGACTGGCCCGGACTCCCGCTGCGCCGTCCGTCGCAGCGGCAGGCCGGATTCTGTCTGGCCAGGCCTTAAGCAAAAATCATAAACTGAATAAAGTCCAGTCACTTTTTCGAATAATTATGTTTTATTCCATGAACCGGTTTTCGAACCTTTTCATGTTCATCTTCAGATGGTTTCAGGAAGTTACATCATTATTGCTAGCGTAGTGCTGGGTGCTGGCTCTATGACAAAAGGTTGAACACACTTCAATGTATCGCCACGACTATAGCTTATCTGCCGATATGGATGTAAATTTAGTTTTTTACTTACTGCGACAGCATAGGCGGCTTTTTTCGCTTAGCGTCCATCCATCTGTCTGCCACCATTTTGATGTCGAGTTGTTATATCACTTCACACACTTCCACACAAACTATATTAATTTACACTCTGACAGCGAGACTTTTCCAGCATCCAGCATGCGCTTTACACCTATTGCTTGTAACAAAGATCTTGACAGAAAGATATGGCATAGGCCTACTTTGCACAGAGATGTAATTTGTTCTTCTTTACATGTATTAAAGTCGATATAAGGCCAGTCTGATTAAAATATCTGAAGATGAACCTGAAAAGGTTCGAAAACCGGTTCATTGAATTAAACATAATTATTCAAAAAAGTGACTGGTTGCAGTTTTGTATAACTTATTTACATTCAATATACAGTAACGGTTCTAAAATATCCGTAATGAATAAAGTGCCTCTTTTATGTGTATGCCATAAATTATGCACCAACCTATACGTATACGCACTGTAAGTAATGTTTGGTTACTTGCTATTTTTCCTGCTGCTACAATTTGATGGTCAGCTGTGTGACTGTAGTTAGTATTAACATGTTTCCTTCGAAGAATAAATGCTTTGCTAAGTTTTGTAATTTGTTCACATATGGAGCAGCATTTGCGAAGTTTTTGGTGTCATGCAGTCTGCTTTTAGTTTTGTGCAGTTAATATCCCAGACAGTCCGCAGCTCGTGGTCGTGCGGTAGCGTTCTCGCTTCCCACGCCCGGGTTCCCGGGTTCGATTCTCGGCGGGATCAGGGATTTTTTCTGCCTCGTGATGACTGGGTGTTGTGTGCTGTCCTTAGGTTAGTTAGGATTAAGTAGTTCTAAGTTCTAGGGGACTGATGACCATAGATGTTAAGTGCCATAGTGCTCAGAGCCATTTTTACCCCAGACATTATATTGGTCGGGAAATACGTAAATGAAAATCAAGTAAAATGAGAATTAAAGTGAATCTACTGTGTGGGTTTAACAGGCTGTGCACAACCAGACATCAAGACCCTGAGGGATATCGAGAAAATCATTTCATAATTGGCCAACTGAAAGTACAGAAATACAGCATTATTATCAAGTAACCTCTCTGTCTCTAATTAAGTATTACCTTGAATTTCATGCCGTGAAAGTTACTTCTTTTCTCAAGAGAGTTGCCTGCTTTTATTTGGAACCGTCCTTCGTTATTCCATTGTCCATAATCTGTTATTATTAGAGGTGATTCTCTATAGGTTTTGAATATTTCGGCAACGTGGTGATGATAATTACTGCGGTACACTACAAAAATATGACAGCTGATCGGGATATAAGTGTTCCGGAAGTGTTGTTGTACGTCTTCATCCACTTCCAGGAATATCATCCATACATTCCTTTTGCAAATTTCGGTAGCGTTGATCTGTAAAAAGACAGAACCAGGATGCTTATTAATTGTTTGCTGAAAACAAAGGAACAGATTTAATTTCTGCTGCCAGAAAAAAAAAAAGATTATTTCTGGAAGATATTATAATGAGATTTTTTTAATGACCCAATGAAAATAGTTTATGCAGGGTGAAACCGATCTTCACCGACAAAGTTTCAGAGGTTGTTCAGTGACATTTACTAAATATTTTGGTACTGCGGACCTGCGTTCTCCGCCGACTCGCTAGAATAATAATGTAACTGTGAGGCCAATTCTTCGGATAGCTGTTTAGCACTTTTAACGTACAATTAACACTTACAACGGAACATCTGTCTGACAGGCGGATATGGTTTACGAGCTAGAGGAGCTGAAAACCGCTCTCCGGTTCTAGACGGCTACTAGAGCGTCATGTGGTATTTTGTTGTGGTGCAGCGAAGGTGATGTGCCTCGTCGTGCCGATTTACCCAACGGAAGTTGTTTCCATGCCAGACCCACATCGCCTCACACGTGGATATTCCAGGGAAGAGCAAATATTCACCTGCCTCTCAGACTGATGTTCCTGAACTTGCACTATTATGCCTCACAGACAGATAACCAATTTTTACATGACATTTTTAATTACCTGACTACATTATAGCTTAATATGCGTTTTAATGAGTTTGATTAGAGAAATTTGGAGTGAATAACTCTAGTCATAAAATCACATATACCAGTTTACCTATTTTTAAGCGGAGTTTGTCCGTTTTAGTGCGGTTTCTTTCTTTATAAACTACAATTTTAGTTGTCTGAAATATTTTTTATACATAGGTATGCACTTCACTCAGTATCAGTTTTGGTTTCATTTATCACGACTACTTCGCTTTACTATTGTTTCTTGACTGCTAGTTTGTGAAGACAGACAGCTACTTGTTTTACAACTCTTTTGATTAATTACATTCAACAAGGAAGTCCTAGCATATATGAGCTCCTAATTCAGGCTGTTTTTAGAGTGCAATGCCTGCAAAATGCAGATGACGAAGGGGATGTTTTCTGAAGGCTGACTCTGAAGTTAACTCTGGTGATCAATGTGTTCCTCACGAAAACGATCTTTCGGTGGTAGAACACTACACAGGCTCAGAAATATCCGAAAACGAGCTGGATCAGAATAATGTGTATCAAGAGAATGCATGTATTGTTACTAAAGTCGATCGACACCAACCAACTTAAAAAGTGAGCAACCCCAATTCTGAAGATAATGTGCCAGTACGATAAACACGGACTGTCACCCTTTATATTCACCACGTGTTCCAAATTCCTCTGTTAGTTTATCGCAGGACTACCAAAGTGATGCTGTTTGTTATTTCTTTATACTGCAGCTAAAATATTGACCAGACGGATGAAAATTTGTGAGACCAATGGATTTTCTTTTTATAGTTGAATAAAAATTTAAAGTCGTTGAATCTCAAAGTTTGATTTATTTTAAGTTTTCAGATAAATCCCAGTATTCAACAGTGGCATAATATAGGTCAGAAAAAAGCGGAATTTGCCCCAGACGGTTGATTCCCAGAATGCGCTGCAAAACTTTGTTCCTATTTAACACTGCTGGGAAAAGGTAGGTATTACTAATGTCAACATCAAGTGGAACAATTTTCTTTCGAAGCAAGACACACAGCACATACCGTCGATATTTTTCTTGTGTAGATTGTTCAATGTTAACACACACAGAAAGGAAAACTGGGACAAGAAATGTAACGAAACGCAATTACTCTGTAACGATCCACCGGAGACCATGGGTCCCTTACACCCAAACGAATGCAGGAGAAATGCGGACTCGGAGGAATGCGGAGAGCAGGGTTTGCCGAAGATTTTCGAACGCCGCCTTTGTCAGCTAATGGCAGTGTTTAACAATGACGAGCAATTTAAAACGTATCATTTTCTCTGTCGCAACGTGTATAAACAACTAACGATAAAATTTCATGAATATATACAGATTTAGAGTTTGATGAGCATGTAATTACGTACTGTTATAGCTGGATGTCCAGATTCCTTAATCATTTATGATATTGGGTTGGTGCATAAATTCGCCGCATTTTTTCATACCATAAGTTTACTAACATGAAAAAGACTTCACTCTTCTTCACTATTTGCAACATTCAGCCAACGCTGGGATAACTTTACGATTACCCGACTGTGGAAATCGCGTGGTTTTGATGCGAAGAACTCGTGGAGCCCGTAGATGTGGAATAACTTCCCATTCCAACTACTGTATAGTATTTTTGCCACTCTACCAAAATGCAGACGGGGGGGGGGGGGGGGGGGTATCGTGGAGTAACAGCACTTCACGTCCATGCTACTCTATCCTGTGCAAGGTTCTTTATCTCTAAGTAATTACTGCACCCTACATCCTTCTGAATCTGCTTAGTGTAATCATCTCTTGGCCTCCCTCTATGACTTTTACCCTCCACGCTGGTGATCCTTTGATGCCCCAGAATTTATCCTACCAACCGACCCCTTCTTCTAATCAAGTTGCATCACAAATTCCTCTTCTCCCCAATTCTATTCAGTACCTCCTCATTAGTTACGTCATCCACCCATCTAATCTTCAGCATTCTTCTGTAGCACCACATTTCGAAAGCTTCTATTCTCTTCTTGTTTAAACTATTTATCGTCAATGTTTCACATCCATATATGACTACACTACTTACCAATACTTTTAGAAAATACTTCCTGCGACTTAAATCTATATCCGATGTTAACATATTTCTCTTCTTCAGAAACGCTTTCCTTGTCATTGCCAGTCTACATTTTATATCCTCTCTACTTCGACAATCATCAGTTATTTTGCTCCCCAAATAGCAAAACTCATCTACTACTTTAAGTGTCTCCTTTCCTAATCTAATTTCCTCAGCATCACCTGATACAATGCGACTACATTCCATTATCATCGTTTCGCTTTTGTTGATGTTCATCTTATATCCTCCTTTCAAGACACTGTCCATTCCGTTCAATTGCTCTTCCAGGTCCGTTGCCCTTTCTAACAGAATTACAATATCATTGGCAAACCTCAAAGTTTTTATTTCTTCGCCATGGATTTTAATTCCTACTCCAAGTTTTTCTTTTGTTCCCTTTACTGCTGGATCAATATATAGACTGAATAACACCAGGGATAGGCTACAACCCTGTCTCGCCCTCTTCCCAACCACTGATTCTCTTTCATGTCCCTCGACTCTTGTAACTGCCATCTGGTTTCTGTACAAATTGTAAATAGTCTTTCACTCCCTGTATTTGACACCTGCCACCCTCAGAATTTGAAAGAGAGTATTCCATTCAACATTTTCGGAGGCTTTCTCTATGTCTAAAAATGCTAGAAACGTAGTTTTGCCTTTCCTTAACCTACCTTCTAAGACAGGTAGTAGCGTTTGTATTGCCTCATGTGTTCTACCAGTTTTTCCATTCGTCTGTAACGAATTCGTGTCAGTATTTTGCAGCTGTGACTTATTAAACTGATAGTTCGGTAATTTTCACACTTGTCAGCACCTGCTTTCTTTGGGATTGGTATTATTATATTAGTGAAGTCTGAGGGCATTTCGCCTCTCTCATACATCTTGCTCACCAGATGGTAGAGTTTTGACAGGGTTAGCTCTCCCAAGGCTATCAGTAGTTCTAATGGAATGTTGTCTACTCCTGGGGCCTTGTTTTGAATTAGGTCTTTCAGTGCTCTGTCAAATTCTTCACGCAGTATCATATCTCTCATTTCATCTTCACTTACGTCTTCTTCCATTTCCATGATATTGCACTCAAGTATATCGCCCTTGTATAGACCCTCAATACACTCCTTCCACCTTTCTGCTTTTCCTTCTTTCCCTAGCCCTCCATCTGCGCTCTTGATATTCATACAAGTGGTTCTCTTTTCTCCAAAGGTCTCTTTAATTTTTCTGTAGGCAGTATCTATCTTACCCCTAGTGGGATAAGCCTCTACATCCTTACTTTTGACATCTAGCCGTCCCTGCTTAGCCATTTTGCACTTCCTGTTGATCTCATTTTTGAACGTTTGTATTCTTTTTTGCCTGCTTCATTTACTGCATATTTATTTTTTCTCCTTTCATCTATTAAATTCAATACCTTTTCTGTTACTCAAGGATTTCTACTGGATTTAGTCTTTTTACCAACTTGATCCTCTGCTGCCTTCACTATTTCATCTTTCAAAGCTACCCATTCTTCTTCTACTGTATTTCATTCCCCTGTTCTTGTCAATCGTTCCCTAATGCTCTCTCTGAAACTCTCTGCAGCCTCTGGTTCTTCAGTTTATCCGGGTTCCGCCTGCTGAAATTCCCACATTTTTTGTAGTTCGTTCAATTTTAATCTTCAGCTCATAACCGATAGATTGTGGTCAGAGTCCACATCTGCCCCTGGAAATGTGTTACAGTTTAAATCATGGTTCCTAGATCTCTGTCTTATCATTATATAATCTATCTGAAACCTTTCAGTGTCTCCAGGCCTCTTCCATGTATACAACCTTCTTTCATACTTCTTAAACCAAATGTTAGCTATGATTAAGTTATTCTCTGTACAAAATTCTACTAGGCGGGTTCCTCTTCCATTCTTTACCCCCATTTCATATTCACCTACTACTTTTCCTTCTCTTCCTTCTCCTACTATGGAATTCCAGTCCTCCATAACTATTAAATTTTCATCTCCCTTCACTATCTGAATAATTTCTTTTATCTCACCATACATTTCTTCTATCTTTTCGTCATCTGTGGAGCTAGTTGATACATAAACTTGTGCTACTGTGTTAGGCGTGGGCGACGTGTCTACGTTGGCTACAATAATGCGTTCAGTATGCTGTTCGTAGTAGCTTCCCCGCGCTAACATTTTTTTATTCATTATTAAACCTACTCCTGTATTACTCCTATTAGATTTTGTATTTATAACCCTGTATTCGCCTGACCAGAAGTCTTGTGCCTCCTGCCACCGAACTTAACTAATTCCCACTATATCTAACTTTAACCTATCCATTTCCGTTTTAAAATTTTCTAACCTACCTCCCCGATTAAGAGATCTGACATTCCACGCTCTGATCTGTAGAACGCCAGTTTTCTTTCTCCTGATCTACATCTACATGGTTACTCTGCAATTCACACTTAAGTGCATAGCAGAGGGTTCATCGATCCATTTGCATACTACTTCTCTACCATTCCACTCTCGAATGGCGCGTGGGAAAAAGGAACACCTAAATCTTTCCGTCCGAGCTCTGATTTCTCTTATTTTATTACGTTGATCATTTCTCCCTACGTAGGTGGGTGTCAACAAAATATTTTCGCATTCTGAAGAGAAAGTTGGTGATTGAAATTTCTTAAACAGATCTCGCCGCAAAGAAAACCGCCTTTGTTTCAGTGACTGCCACCCCAACTCGCGTGTCATATCAGTGACACTTTCACCCCTATTGTGCGATAACACGCAACGAGCTGCCTTTCTTTGCAGTTTTTCGATGTCCTCCGTCAATCCTACCTGGTAAGGATCCCACACCCCGCTGTAATATTCCAGCAGAGGACGGACAAGTGTAATGTAAGCTGTCTCTTTAGTGGGTTTGTCGCATCTTCTAAGTGTTCTGCCAACAAAGCACAGTCTTCGTTTCGCCTTCCCCACAATATTATCTTTCCAATTTAAGTTGCTCGTAATTGCAATTCCTAGGTGTTTGGTCGAATTGACAACCCTTAGATTTGTGCGGTTTATCGCATACCCAAAATTTATCAGGTTTATTTTAGTACCCATGTGGATGACCTCGCACTTTTCTTTGTTTAGTGCCATTTGCCACTTTTTGCACCATACAGAAATTCTCTCTAGATCATTTTGTAATTGGAATTGATCGTCTGATGATTTTACTAGACGGTAAATTACAGCGTCATCTGAAAACAATGTAAGGGGGCTGCTCATATTATCACCTAGATCATTTCTGTAAATCAGGAACAGCAAAGGGCCTATGACACTACCTTCGGAACGCCAGATATCACTTCTGTTCTACTCGATGATTTGCCGTCTATCACTACGAACTGTGACCTCTCTGAGAGGAAATCACGAATCCAGTCACACAACTGAGACGATACTCCATATGCACGCAATTTGATAAATAGTCGCTTGTGAGGAACGGTATCAAAAGCCTTCTGGAAATGTAGGAATATGGACTCGATCTGAGATCCCTTATCGACAGACTCTTTATTTCATGTGAATAAAGAGCTAACTGTGTTGCACAAGAATGATATTTCCTGAATCCGTGTTGGTTATGTATCAATAAGTCATTTTCTTCAAGGTAATTCATAATGTTCGAGTAAAGTATATGCACCAAAATCCTACTGCAAATTTAGGTCAGTGATATGGGTCTGTAATTCAATGGGGTACTCCTATTTCCTTTCTTGGATATTAGTGTGACCTGTGCAACTTTCCAGTCTTTAGGAACAGCCCTTTCGTCAAGTGAGCGGTTGTATATGATCGCTAAGAAAGGCGCTATTGTGTCTGCATACTCTGAAAGGAACCTGATTGGTATACCATCTGGACCGGAAGATTTGGCTTTCTTAAATGATTTGAGTTGTTTCGCAACACCTAAGATATCTACTATTATGTCACTAATGCTAACAGCTGTTCTAGTTTCAAATTCTGGAATATTTGCTTCGTCTTCTTTCGTGAAGGAATTATGGAAAACTGTATTTAGTATCTCCACTTTAGTGGCACCATCATCGGTAACATATCCATCGCGCAGTGACGGTATTGACTGTTTTTTGCCACTGGTGTGCTTTACATACGACCAGAATCTCTTTGGGTTTTCTACTATATTTTGAGACAATGTTTCAGTGTGGAAACTATTAAAAGCATCTCGCATTGACGTCCGAACTAAATTTCGAGCTTCCGTGAAACTTAGCCAGTCTTGGGGATTTTGCGTTCTTCTGAATTTGGCATGCTCTTTTCCTTGCTTCTGCAACAGTGTTCTGACATGTTTTGTGTACCATGGTGGATCAGTCCGGTCTCTTATTTACTTATGCGGTATGAATCTATCTATTGCTGTCGATACTGTATCTTTGAATTTGAGCCATATCTGGTCTACACTTACATAATTAGTTTGGAAGGAATGGAGACTCACTCTTAGGAAGGCATCAAGCGATTTTTTATCTACTGTTTTAAATAGATATATTTTGCGTTTATTTTTAGTGGTTTTGGTTGATATGGTTTTGAGCCTCGCTACAATGATCTTGTATTCACTAATCCCTTTATCCGTCATGACGCTCTCTATTAGATCAAGATTTTTTGTGGCTGAGAGGTCAAGTGTGTTTTCGCAACCATTTACAATTCGTGTGGGCTCATGAACTAATTGTTCAAAGTAATTCTCAGAGGAAGGATTTAGTACAATTTCGGAAGATGTTTTGTGTCTACCGCCGACTTTGAGCATGTATTTTCGCCAACAAATTGAGGGTAGATTGAAGTCTCCACCAATTATAATTGTGTGAGTGCGGTACTTATTTGTAATGAGATTCAAGTTTTCCTTGAATCTTTCAGCTGTTATATCATCTGAGTTGGGGGATCGGTAGAAGGAGCCAATTATTATTTTGGTACGGCTGTTGAGTATAACCTCTACCCATAGTAATTCACAGGAAATATCTATTTCAACTTCACTACAGGATAAATTACGAGTACTACCAACAGACACAAACACACCACCACATACTTTAAGTAATCCTTTCTGAACACGGTTTGCGCCTCTGTAAAAATTTCTTCAGAATTTATCTCCGACTTTATCCAGCTTTTTGTTCCTATAACGATTTCAGCTTCAGTGCTTTTTATTAGCGCTGGTATTTTTCCAACACAGCTACGACAATTTACAACTACAATACCGACTATTGCTTGGTCGATTCTCGTCGTTTCTTTGCCCTGTACCTTTTGAGACTGGAGCCCATTTTGATCTTTCCCGAGACTGTCTAACCTAAAAAACCGTCCAGTCCACGCCACACAGCCCCTGCTACCCGTGTAGCCGCCTCCTGTGTGTAGTAGACACCTGACCTATTTAGCGGAACCCGAAACCCTACCACCCTATGGTGCAAGTCGAGGAATCTGCAGGCTACACGGTCACAGAACCGTCTGAGCCTCTGATTCAGACCTTACACTCGGCTCTGTGCCAAAGGTCCGCAATCGGTCCTGTCGACGATGCTTCAGATGGTGAGCTCCGCCCTCATCTCGCTAGCAAGAGTGACAGTCTTCACCAACTCAGATAGCCGCCGGAAACCAGAGAGAATCTCTTCCGGTCCATAGCGACACACGTCCTCCTGAGTAGTCCCCACCCGGAGATCCGAATGGGGGACTATTTTACCTCCGGAATATTTTACCCAAGAAGACGTCATCACCATTTAACCATACAGTAAAGCCGCATGTCCTCGAGAAATTACGGATGTAGTTTCCCCTTGCTTTCAGCCGTTCGCAGTACCAGCACAGCGAGGCCGTTTTAGTTAATGTTACAAGGCCAGATCAGTCAATCATCCAGACCGTTGGCCCTGAAACTACTGTAAAGGCTGTTGCCCTTCTACAGGAACCACACATTTTTCTGGCCTCTCAACAGATACCCCTCTGTTGTGGTTGCACCTACGGTACGGCCATCTGTATCGCTGAGGCACGCAAGCCTCCCCACCAATGGCAATGTTCGTGGTTCATGAGGGTCTTTTCCTTACGTTAGCATAAAGACGCCACCTCTCGCCTCCAGTAATGATACGGAGCAGGAATGGTCGGTGTTGTTCGCGATTCAGTGATGCTGATATGGCCCCTGCTGATTTTTGTGACTTTGGCTTAGAGCATTTGGTACCCATACACCCGAGTCTTGAAGCTTCTCCACTGCATGCCAATGTCGCACGTTGGTGAAGTGATCGTAGTTCATTACATTTGTTAGTTTTCATTTTGGATTAATGCGTTTAAAAGATCTCTATCAAACCTCGAAGATCTTCCTACACATGGATAGCCACTAACGTCAAAACGTAAAATGTTTGATACCACAAACGGTGCAGTTTTCACCTACACTGCATGGGGGTGTGACATGACTGATCAACCAAAAACTGTCATGACTTCTTGTGATCCGTTTCTGTTGCCTTCGCTACAGTTCACTGATTTAAGTGTATTTTTCGTAATATTTGAAGGAAGTGTGGTTGCAATTATTAATGCAGTTGTCCAGCTTTGAGAATACATTTGAAAATGACGACTCAATGCGTCAAAAATAGTTGCGTAACCTTTTAAAAATGTCATTGTTTTAGTGTCTATGGCTTGACGATCGTTTGTGATCTCAAATAATCATATTAAATTTCATTCAGTAACACTGCATGATGACAGTTCTGTCGAAATACAAAATGTCAAAACGATCTTCCATAAAACGAGAAAAAAAATTTCCTTGCCGTGCATCAGTGGTATTATCTCCATACACAGAGCAAATGTTTCTGGTTGTCTCCGCTACTGTCACCCCTCTATTGAACTCAAACAGAAGAATACGAAGGAAATGTTCCAATTTCTCCACCTGGTACCCCATTTTCTAGCGTCCTTAACTACAGTAAATAAAAAATGACAATTGAAAAATAAACCCATAGCAACCGGAATACCAACATGGAAAACAAAAATGCTTCGAAGTTATGCATCAACCTAATAATTTCGTGAGAGGGACGCGCATTTTACAGGTACCGGTTACTGTATGAACGCGATGTACTGTTCGAAGTGGAAGCGCTTTTCCGCAGCTGCAATGTGGAGTACTGCTGTCATTTAACTCGAACCACAAAAATTGTCTTTTAATATTTAAAATTAACGCCATGTCCCAGAGAATCATTCATTAACCACATTCCGAAATGTTAAATATAATTATTATAACGTAGATTAACGCTACCTAAGAATTTTGGATTAGAATACTATTCAAAAAATCCTATGTGTTATAAGTCTGAAGATGTGAATGGGTGCATATACCGTTTTTTCAGGCATGTTATGAGGTCGGACAACACTTTCTGCTTGTTTATAGACTATAAAACTTTGACTGTTATTTGAGCAATTTGCGTTTTTCATTTCGGACTCAACCGTCTCTTTTTTGTGGCAGTCTCGTGGTGGTAATGATTCTCTCTACTCATCTACCTTGGCAGGTAAGTGTGCAGCTTCAGAAAACTGTAGATAAGGATCGAGTAGGAGGAGGTGGGGTAAAATGGCCACCTTAAGAGAAATTGAATTTTCGTGAAATCACGGCTATTAACAGAAGCTTGTGGCATATACATCTCGAATTTACATACTGTAAGGTATCACACCAAATATTTATAGCTAAGGGAAAAGTTCATTTTATAGAATACGTAAACGTGTTTCTGAGTGCTTACGTAGTGGCCACTTTTCCCTAGCTAATGGGGTAAGGTGTAGCGCTCAGAGAGCTGACGTAACATGCTGTTGCATACTCTATGTCGACAGATTCTAGATGTACCCTTGTCCGGTTCTCAGCTACGCTACAGATCACTTTATTTGTGAAAATACATTGTACAATCTCCTACAAATTTAACATATTCACAGGTACCTTTACCTTTAATCCATATAAATACAGTTTCATTAACTGATATCTTACGTCTACTACGTGTATACAAGGAGAAAGGTGAGGGTGACATATATGTTGATTTGCCGAAGTCTTTATTTGCATTTTCTGTAACATGATATGTCCGATAGGCTATGATATCACGATCGACAAAGCTTTCCAGTCCAGATACATTAGGTACGCCTGTACCACCACGTACAATAACAACAGTTAACCATCCGTTCCCATGGGTAAAGGAATCATTGATGTCGATGCTGAAGTTCAGTCTGCAACCACAAAAGACTGCGGGTCCATCGAGTAGAGAGTGTGCAGCGATAGATTTGATAGTATTCTTCTTCTTGTCAGCAGCTGATGTTGTCATTTCGACGTTTTCAATTGTTTTATATATTGTCTGTCTTGCACGGCGACGGTATCTTCTGCCGAAGTCTTTATTTGCATTTTCTGTCACATGATATGTCCGATAGGCTATGATGTCACGATCCACGAAGCTCTCCAGTCCGGATACATTCGGTACGCCTGTACCACCACGTACAATAGCGACTGTTAGCAATCCGTTGCCATGGGTAAAGGAATCATTGATGTCAATACTGAAGTTCAGTCTGCAACCACAAAAGACTGCGCATCGAGTAGAGAGTGTGCAGCGACAGATTTGATAGTATTCCTTTTCTTGTCAGCAGCTGATGTTGTCATTTCGACGTCTTGAATTGTTTTATATATTGTCTGTCTTACACGACGACCGTCGTCGTGTAAGACAGACAATATATAAAACAATTGAAGACGTCGAAATGACATCAGCTGCTGACAAGAAAAGGAATACTATCAAATCTGTCGCTGCACACTCTCTGCTCGATGGACCCGCAGTCTTTTGTGGTTGCAGACTGAACTTCAGTATTGACATCAATGATTCCTTTACCCATGGCAACGGATGGCTAACAGTCGCTATTGTACGTGGTGGTACAGGCGTACCGAATGTATCCGGACTGGAGAGCTTCGTGGATCGTCGTCGTGTAAGACAGACAATATATAAAACAATTGAAGACGTCGAAATGACAACATCAGCTGCTGACAAGAAAAGGAATACTATCAAATCTGTCGCTGCACACTCTCTACTCGATGGACCCGCAGTCTTTTGTGGTTGCAGACTGAACTTCAGTATTGACATCAATGATTCCTTTACCCATGGCAACGGATGGCTAACAGTCCTTTGCCTCCACTGCCAAATAGCCTGCTTCGTTAAAACGGTAGGATTATAGTTTTTATTTCACCAATGATAAGATTAGAACAACGATACTAATGAGGGAGAAAGTTTTTGCAATACACTGTTGGCACAAAAAGGTCAACAAGTGAGTAATATTAATTTTTCTTGCTGATGCAAATAGAGAAATGAACGACTAATTATGGGCAGTCTAATTCAATCATAATTTGTCTACTCAGGAACAATATTAAGTAATGTACAAAATTTGCACATGAAGCTGTCATCGTCGTCATCACATGCACTGCACAGTTCATGAGCCCAGCGTTTACAGCTCCGACTTCATAGCCACACTTCATTTTCTTTATATCTAGAAAACGCTTCCTTGCAGTAAAAGCAGTCCGTGTCACTGTCCTCATCAGTGGAATTTTCTTCTTCCACTTCTTCAAAAAGATTCTTTCTAGCAGAAACTCTCTTTTATGTTATTACCTTTATTTTGTGTTACCTTTTGTTGTATAATATTGGCCTTATGTCTGTTTTTCTATCAACTTCCTTTTTTTTGATTAAAAGTTCTTCATCTTCCTTTCTTTAGGCTTCAGCCAACACATTTTTATAAAGGTTTGAAGTGATTATGTCAGTCTTTTCTTTTTTACTCCTAGTTTGCCTTTGAGTCACATTTTGTTTCTTAGGCAAAGGTTTTACATCCTTTGGGCTTAATTGGAACCCATGTGTTGAATATTCAGACGGAGTTTCTTCAGTGGCAGCATGCTGAGAGGAACCTTTTCTCAGAGAAGGCCAATCATAATCTGAAGGTTGCCTGCACTTGAAGACAGCTCTTAAGCTGGTTCCGGAAATGAACCAGTAGGTCTCTTTGAAGAGGACGCAGCAATTTGGTGTCCACAGCAACCAGCCAGCACTTGCAGAAGATCCAGCAGTTGCAGAATGAGAAGAATCAATATTTGAAGAAGATATTGTCCCTATCCAAAGCAATATCAGTAATCTCAACTGCATTACAGTGTTCGTTGGCAAACACGTTAGGATCACGAGGAAAAATTCCACACTTTTTAAAGCAATTGATCCCTGTCATTGGAATTTCTGCTCTAAGAAACGCTTCAACCAAGAGTGCACTTATTTGAAACTATGTAATAGTTCTTCCTGGATTATTGCAGAGAAATTTTTCACTAGATTGTGTACAACAGGTTTTTAGAGGAGACATGACTGCCACATCCGAGGGTTGGAGCTTGTGACTACAGTGTGGGGGCAAGCACACAACAATTGTATGCTTGAAACTTCCTGGCAGATTAAAACTGTGTGCCGGACCGAGACTCCAACTCGGGACCTTTGCCTTTCGCGGGCAAGTACTCTACCAACTGAGCTACCCAAGCACGACTCACGCCCCATTCTCACAGCTTTACTTCTGCCAGTACATCGTCTCCTACCTTCCAAACTTCACAGAAGCTCTCCTAACCTTGCAGAACTAGCACTCCTGAAAGAAAGGATATTGCGGAGACATGTCTTAGCCACAGCCTAGGGGATGTGTCCAGAATGAGATTTTCACTCTGCAGTGGAGTGTGCGCTGATATGAAACTTCCTGGCAGATTAAAACTGTGTGCCAGACCGAGACTCAAACTCGGGACCTTTGCCTTTCACAGGCAAGTGCTCTACCAACTGAGCACTTGCCCCGAAAGGCAAAGGTCCCGAGTTCGAGTCTCGGTCCGACACACAGATTTAATCTGCCAGGAAGTTTAATATCAGCGCACACTCCGCTGCAGAGTGAAAATCTCATGCTGGAATTGTATGCTTTTCTCTGGTCGTATCAATGAAACCATATTCTTAGTAGACTGACCATCTAATATTAGTAGAAATGGATCTCGAGCAGTTGGCTTTCATGTTTTAGAAACGTCAATTAAATCTAAAATACTTTCACTCTGCATGCACTTGCTAGAGTGTTACACAATTTCGTTTCCTGACGGAGCCCCATTTTTAACTTAAACCTTCATTATTCGTCTAGGGAAGATTACAAAAGGGAAAATGAAATTTCCTCCAGCAGACATGGACACTACAAAAGTCGACAGCAAACCTTGTCTTCTTTTGAGTGCAAATACTTTGCTCTTCTTGGACTGAACTGTCAGAACATCTGCTTCATCTACATTATAAATACGATGACCAGGATGAAACTGTTTGCTTGCAACGTTTTCAAGATATCAAAAAAACTTGTCTACGTTCACCTCCTTAAACGCCTGTGCTCTAGCCGTAGAGGTAGGTTCTGGCTTCCTTAGACTAATATTAACATGCCGTTCTCTAAAGCACACCGCCTGGTCTCTACCTGCCATTTCAGACTCTTTGTTGAAACGGTGTGATATTTTGTTACGCTCTGTAAAATGGAATGCTAATCGCCGCAGTAATTCCACTGTAATTACATAAAATCGCTTTTTCCATTTCAAAAATTTAATTAAGAATTTCTTAATCTTGTTCTTCACTGAACGCTGCCCTTAAGCTGCCCATAACGTTTTTACTGCCAACTACACCTCTATTTTTCCCTAAAACTCCTCGTTCAGCGTATTATGTGGAATATAGAATTGTTTTGCCTTGCGGAAAAAGTCATTTCATAATCTTTTACTGCTTCAAGTGTATTTTGTCTCGGCATATTGATACACTTGCAAAAGAGCAAAATAGCGGATATTAGTTTTGTGTAGAAAAGATTTGTATTGTTTTAATTTCAGTTTTTATACTGTGCATAAAATATGGAATTAGCTGATTCAAACTGGGATAAACGGATTGAAAATGAACTGTCGGGAATAGTAACCACGTGTAGCGTGGCAAATTTGCATATAGTTGGCAGCCCTGACGCCAGCTACGAGCGCTTGTCGCTTGCTGTGTTACAGGATAAGTAATTTAGCTAGTAATTAATTATTTTGCTGTATATTCTTTAGTATTTACGTGCACTAGTGTCAGATAGACTCGATAAGTTGAAGGTTTCAGTTTTTATTTGCGTCTGAATAGGAAAAGAGAAGTTTCTGTTTAGGACAGTTTCGCGTGTACGCAAACATTTGTTTACATTCTTAACTGATGTTAAATACGCGGGATTATGAATTAAGTCAGTGTACAATACTCAGTATTTACGTTTATTAGTGCCATTTAGACTCGATACATTGAAGGTAGCAGTTTTTATAGTTGTACTAGGTCATTTTCGCGTGTATGTAAACGTTTGTTTACATTACAAATACGAGGAATGATCAGTAGGTGTAAATTACCGTAGGTTACTGTTTACCTCTTTAATAATATCCACCAGATAGCCCCTAGCAGTTTACTATAAGTCACGGTTTTTTTCTTTAGTATTCAATAGATAGCCCCTAGCAGGAAAACAAGCACCATATCTAGCTTCCACTATACGTTTTTATTGTTTTTCGTTGTTGAGTGTCCTTTCTACCAACTGGAGTGTAGCTGTTAACCTTGTGTGGCAGTAGGTTTCCCTAAGTTTCGTATAGTAAATCACATATTAGCTAGTTGGATAGGGACTGTGCATGTTGTGTGCGGATGCAGGAGGAGTTGGCCAGAGTTCAAACGGAGCTGGAAGCTTTTTTGGCCACAGTCAACAGGCTCCAGAACGCCACCTTGAGGTACGGTGTGGATGGGGTGCCTGGGGCAGCCTCTGCTGTACTATATGTGCAGGGGCAGGGGGGGGGGGGGGGGGAGGGATGTCACAGCTCTCTGTCACTGAGCCGACCTCAGGTGCGACTGAGCCAGCCGGCCCACTCTCACCTCAGTGTGGGTGGCGGACTGTGTCGAGGTCCGAGGTCTCGAGCCTCAAGGCAAAGGCTGCATGGGGGACGCAGGCTCCTGCCACCAAATCCCATGCACTTTGGTAACAGATTCAGTGTTCTTGGGGGGGGGGGGGGGGGGTGCGAATAGTGCCCTCCGTCACACACCGCTTGGTGGTTCGCGGAATAGATGTAGCTTTTCCCTATCGGGTGCCATATCTGTATCAGTGGTCCACATTCAAAACAATACAACCGAAGGAAACGACAGTGACTTAAATTTGTAAGCCAGAAGGCATTGCGTGAACAGTGGTACTGGAAAAACCTATTGCTCTAAGAAAAAGTGAAGCAACTAAAGTAACATGAGTGACTTACATCAAACGATCGAAAGACCTAAACATTTTCACAGGAAAGTAACGGAGCAAGTTTCCTTGTCAATGTCACTGATAACGCTAATGATGTTGATTAGTCCTAGTATGGTCACCTCTAGGTCAAATGAGCAGTGGCCATTTTTCCCAACCTGGCCATTTAACCCTTCTTTCCCCTATAAGGACAAACTGTGCCAAATTCTATAAACAATTAAGGACGTCGAAAAATACGAAAAATAAACCTTTTAAAATGGTTAAAGGGTAGACCATTTCAAGGATGTATTTAAGGTAAGTACGAACAACGACAACTGTTGTAAACTGTGTTACATTTATTTTATAACTCCCTCTGGGAAATTGCCGGTATCAGCAGCGAAACATTCTTCTTTGTACATAGGCTCCATCAGTTGTATGCTAGAGATGCATTACATTTTATTTATTATTACAACTTAAATTAATAAATGTTTTCAATATTATTAATCAAATAAACTTCACGGATTCAGTCACTTTCACAGCTTTTTAACTTATTACTTGTGAATAGATTTAGTCCGATTTTCTAATGTGGGCAGTGGTTTTGAACTAGGACCTAATGTTACCAGTCTCTCCATAATTTTTTGCAGCTCTCACTTTGGTGTCATTCAACTTCAAGTATTTCTTCTTCCTTTTCTTCCCTTCAAGATTGATCTCCCACTTTATGCACATGCAGTTTGTGAGCTCCACTTCCTTATTCAGGCATTTCACCAAATAGTTGATTTTAGGGCGAGAGTTTCCGTTTATTCTGTTGTGTTACCCTTCAACAGCAAAAAAATGGTTCAAATGGCTCTGAGCACTATGGGACTCAACTGCTGAGGTCATTAGTCCCCTAGAACTTAGAACTAGTTAAACCTAACTAACCTAAGGACATCACAAACATCCATGCCCGAGGCAGGATTCGAACCTGCGACCGTAGCGGTCTTGCGGTTCCAGACTGCAGCGCCTTTAACCGCACGGCCACTTCGGCCGGCCTTCAACAGCATTTGTCGACTTAATACTGCAGTTCCACATTGCGATGGTGATATTCTCATTCAAGTATCTAAAAGGTAGTCAAAAACATGAGTTTTTTTGTTATCAAGAGCTTGCGCATTAATCTTAACCTATCCAGTATTTATGTCCTCCGGTTTTACAAACACCAGTGCTGTACACATGTTGACATGTCTTAAATCTTCATTGTTACGGTACTTGTCAGTCAGACCGAGATCTTGAATTTTTCTACACAAATTGTTCTTCATATGGAAATAACATCCGCTTGTTTCACATGAGAGGAAAGCTTCACCAACGGCCAATATTGCAGATGCCTCAAAATGATTTTTCCTGGACACCACTGAGGAACTGATGAGACAGGCGAACATACACTGATAAGCCAAAATATTACGACCATTGCCCACTGCGACGGGATGCCGCCTGGGGCCCTATTATATATCGTTCATACCGATCGGTGCAGTAGGTTAGTCTCGGTAGTGACGTCATTTTCGGTTCTTTATTCGAATTTCCTATTTAGTAAGCTTCTGAGAACTGTTACCGAACGGTCCTCCCGCCGATTTTTGGACAATTGTACCGAGAGGTTTTGGATTTCGGTATGGCCCTGTCATTCGGTTAGCTGTGGTTCATTTACACCTATAATTTGTTACTTTAAACATATTGAGCGGTTTTAGCTTTGGATTTGGTGATTGTGTTACTAATGAATCACCACAGGACGTGTCCAGTTGCAAAGTGAGTTCATAATAGATTATTTTCCTTTGTTAGAAATATGGTTAGGTCAGGTTGTTACTGTGAATGGTTACAACATAAAAAAAAGTTTTCGGTCAATATTCTCTCAGAATACCTGATATTTTATGCAATTAAGAGCTTAAAGATCATTAAATATCAAGACATCGGCTCTGCTTACGTGTATTACATGAGTATCAGCTGAAATTACTAGTGACTGCGTACTTTCTCCCTCAAACGGTTTAGTTATTAACTATCGAAACGCGTATACAAGTTTTATGGTAACAATAGGAAGGAATTATGTGAAGCCTGATAGTGGAAATGTTTCGAAAATTTCATGCATTTATGGCCTACGTCCGCATCATTGGGCAACGAAGTCAACGTGTATTACTATCCATTAGAATCGCCAGGAATAAAGCCCTCGATGTGTAAGAGTGGTCCTGGCCAAGTTGTTAAGGCAAGGAAAGAAAACGCCAAATGTTGTAGGTTCTTTTTCCCCGTCATGTTTGTAACACATTCTGAGACTTTGTTATACGTGAAATTTAAGTATTTTCCTGCAATATTCGTTGTCATTCACATGTAAGAGAGCGCTAAACGTTTGGACATCCACGGCTCTTCACAGACAATTGGGTTTGGAGGCTTGTTTACTCTGTAAGGTAAGACATATGGCGAACTGTGGCATCTCTGCCAAAAGCAGCCAGTGCTGGTGGACACACAACTGTTTTGGGGCATTCCGTTCGTCGTACATTGTTGCACATGGAGCTTCGCAGCAGACTGTCCCTGCGTGTCCACATGTTCATCCAACGACATCGTCAATTGCGATAGCAGATCGGGTCAGTAGGCGAGCGCACAGAGTGACCTTGTTTCCCCGAGGAGAACCCCGACATATTCCTATATGCATTTCGGAATCGATACCGCACGGTTCTAGTGAACCGAGGCGCTCATACCAGTTCTGCAAGCGATAACACATCAAAAGCAAGCGGTGTACATGCGTGCATACGCACTGCAGCGCGCACAACGCCATAAACGCGAAGTGGCTAGCAGCCGACACACGCATGCTATTCTTCGCAAACAGGACTCGACCGTCCATCAATGGAAAAGTGTCGGCTCTTCGGATGAATCATATGTTTGCTACAGTAGGTCGATGGCCGTCTCCACTAACGCCGTCATCGAGGTGAACGGCGGCTCGAAATGTGCAGCGCGCCACGGACGCAGGCCGGTGGGACTAGTGTTATGCCATAGAGTAGAAATATCTCTGGAGTGAGCATTCAGAAGCGCAGAATTGATTTTGTGTTGTCAACATACCTTGCCACAATGGTCACGTGATCTCGGGACGCCGTAGATTCGTCCGACATTTGTCCCATAAATTTTGAATGTTGTCGTATCGCTAGTAAAGACAGATTCCCTTCGTAAGTGCTGTGGATTTAGTATAGACGTTTGCAGGCACCATAGCAGTTTACGTCTGATATTTGAAATAAATTGGGCTCTTAGCTTTGAAGAGCAAAATGAACGAGCATGATGTCACAGAAGCTTCACGTCAGCATGTATTTACAATGTCTTTCATGTCACATCTCGTCAAGTCGCTTAACACAGTACTGAACGGCGAAATTGGGGTTTTGAGTCACCATCCCTAATATGCATAAAATATTAGAGTATAGTATCAGAAATGAGGAGCTAACAACGACAAAATTTGTCAATGGCCGAAGCAAACTTTATAACCTATGTTCTTGATCAATCATTTTTGGTAAATTACTGAGAAGTGAGACAATTATTTGCTAGGGAAAATATGTACATTCGTACACATCAAAGAAAGCTTCAAACGAATTAATGAAGCCAATTAATAACGTCATAAACAACTGTATTTTACTCCTTCATTAAAGCTGACTTTTTTGCTTAAAATGTCGTATGGTGGAATTTGCTTCGTCTACTTATGTTCTTATACATATACATTGTGGGCGTCAGCGCCGTTGTGTTATCGTAAAACCGAAATAACTTTTCGCCTTCAGATATACGACCTCGGTTGTGTAAGAAAGTGGAAAAAATATGCCAGTCGTCATGGAACATCTCCAATTTGTCACTAAAACAAAGCGCTATTATAAAATAAAGATTATGAAGATACAACAGTACATAATCCACTATTATAAGGAGAATGAGCGCAGTTAAAATAGGTTAACTTAACATGTTAACAGACTGGTACCGTTAAAATTTTCTTCCCGAGAAACCTTGACGTACCGTGAAATGACATGACGTTCCGTTGACGACTTGTGCGAATGCCTCCATTCGAAAGGTATTGTAGAATGTTTTGGTGTTACGTGACGAGACGTGACGTTACCTGAAGGCTGACGCGAATTGGCGCTAAACAATCGACGTCGTCCCTAGATCACGTGACAATTTCAGTTTACTGTTGACAACATGCGCAGGACGCTATGCTCACTCCAGAGAAATTTCTACTCTATGTGTTATGCTAGGGAAGACATTATCTTGCGCTTGCATGGGACCTGTGGTAGCAATGGAAGACACGCTGACAGCTGCAAACCACCTTCATACTTGATGTATTCCCCGACGTCGAGGTCATCTTTCAGCAGTATAACTGTGGCTGAGAGCCAGAACCGCTGCTGCAGTGATTTGAGGAACATTATAGTGAACTCTCGTTGACGTCTCGGCTACCAAATTCACCTGATGTAAATCCTATGGAACCCATCTGGGTCGCTATCGGACGCCATCACAGCGTACACAAATCAGCGGTCCGTTATTTACGCGAATTGCATGATCTGTGGGTAGACATCTAATGCCACAAACCTCCACAAATCTGCTAACAAATTGTCGGATGCCTGATACGCAGAATCAGTAATGTATTTCGTTCCAAAGATGGACAAAGAAGCTATTAAGCATGTGGTCATCAGCATAGGTTTCTTTTTTCTTATTAGGAAGCAAGGCAAATACAACAGGAAGAATATCCCTTTCATCACTAGGTTCTCCTAAGCCTGCGTCTATGGTGTAGATTTGTGCAACTTTCTTGCTGCAGCACTTAAATCTACAATCAGTAAAAAATGCGAAGACGTTTTTAAGCTTACTTTGCCTTGCTTCCACTAAAAATAATCATCCCCTCCTCTTACCTATCGACCGCTAGAATAAAACTACTGCCATTTCTAAGAAGTCTTCATGAAGATCAGTATAAAACCGATTGTTCGGCTCTTATTAATTCCGTCGCGCTAGACGCCGTTGATAATGCAACATCCTCTTCATGCTTTCTGAGCGAGACGTGATCGTAGCAATATCGTGACCTTTATTATGAAGATGCCACATTTCATTCAGGCACAGTATATATCAGGTATCTGATTAATTTCTTCTCGAGTCCGCTTCTTTGCCCTCTCCCCTTTGTTCTTGACTTCTAGCTGCATCGTCAGGTGATCCGCAGAGGTGCAGGCCACGTAAAATACCTCTTCAGTCTTCCAACTTTTCACGTAAGCACATCCACGTAACACCACCTTCCTCAGGTTCCATAAATTTACGATATGTGTAACGGCCCTAATGAGCAAAAGGCCTGCCCTTGGTCGTTGCAACAGCTTCCATGGTGACAGTTACGCTAGGAATTCCAGAAGGAAAGTAAGCACACGGACTTGTGTTTGCAATCGTGCGAGGTTCACATAACGCTCTAGGGCGGGGGACGTTTGTAAGGTTACGTAAGACAATGCGTCGCGGTACCGGCTGCAAGTGGTATTGTTTGAACTACACACAGCAGTGACTTGCGACTTATGATTAGTAGGAAAACATACGTGTGTGCTGGTGAAGTGATCAGTGATGTTTAAAAAGAAATGGTAGGGGTCACTGCATTAATTTTTACTTCATATGATAGAAAATGGTCTAATTTTTATTTGTTTTAAATAGATGTGGAAGTTTGTGGCGATACGTAAAGAATGAAAAAGTACGTGGCATAACTCATTAGATGTTACAGATAGAAAAACATCCAGACAAAAGATATTTGATTGGAAAGTTGGTCAGAGGGAAATTAGGAAATGGACTGGAACCCCGTGGTCTGATGAAAGAAAGAGACTTCATTCTGAAAAGGTCAAACAAATCTGGTTACAAAGGAAGGCCAACCAGCAAAAGCGACATTGATTGATTTTACTTTACATGGTCCTATTGGGCTCATACGTGAATAATAGGAGGATCATTCAATAATTAAAGAGACAAATTGGTCTGGGGAACAAACTGTTAGTAGGGCAGGTTTGGTACTTTTATGATTTTAAGTTGGCATCACTGATCAGCTGATGAATCAACATTGTTTTGTTTATAACCTCAAAAATAAGTTTAGAGATGGCGAGTCCGCTTGAAATGTTCACATTAGTTGAACAACGTCTGTTATTCATTTTTTACTTACTGAAGGCGAGAAACTAGTAAATATATACTGTAGGATGTCTAATGTTAATGGTGAAGGTTGTATGAATCATACAAATTTTTACAAGTGGACAGAGCAGTTCAAAAATGGTCTGACTTAGTGACTGACAAACACAGTTCTGGTCACCCAGTTGCAGTTTCAACTCCCTCGCTTGAAAGTCGAATTGATGACATTATTCGTGCCCAGAGTCGTGTGACTGTGGAAATGATAGTTGATAAGGTTCAAGTTAGTAATGGTACAGTTCATAACATTAACTGGAACAAGCTGAAGTACCGAAAAACATGTGCAAGACGGATCTCAAAGCAGTTGACGCGGCTACACGCGGAAACAAGGTTAAGAGCGTGCACAAAAATGGAAATGAGCGTTTAGCGTCATTGGCCGGGAGGCCCCTTGCGGGGCAGGTCCGACCGCTTTGGTGGAGGTCTTATTACATTCGACGCCACATTGGGCGACCTGAGCGGCGGATGGGGATGAAATGATGATGAAGATAACACAAAACCCACTCCCTGAGCGGAGAAAACCCCGACCCAGCCGGGAATCGAACCCGGGACCGTAGGAAGGCAATCCGTCACGCTGACCGCTCAGCATGCAGACTGTGCACATAGCTACAGGTACGTTATGAAAGAGAAGGTGAGCACTTCCCCAACAAAATTTTAACTTGTGATGAAACTTGGGTTCGCTGTTATGAGACAGAATCAAAAAGACAAAACATGGAGTGGAAACATACTAACTCACCTGTCAAGAAAAAAATTCAGAACCCAAGCATCAGCAGGAAATGTCATGTTGACGGTGTTTTGAGATGCTGAAGGTCCAGTTGTATGTGATTATCTCGAAGGTCAGCGTACAATGAACAGCCAATACCACTCGGATTTGCTTTTAAACAAGGTGAAGCCAGCCAAGAGAGAGAGATGTCGTGGATCTCAGAGGGGAGGTGTGATTCTTCAGCACGACAACGCACGTCTTCATATTGCTGAAGTAACCCGTGAAACCATCGATAAAATGTGCTGAGAAGTAGCGCCTCATCCGCCTTACAGTCCTGATTTAGCATCTAGTGATTTCCATTTGTTTGGTGCACTGAATGAGGCATTACGTGGGAAGAGGTTCCAAGGCAACGAGGACGTGAAAAAGTTTGTGAGAAATTGGTTCAAACATGAAGACAGAGTTCTTTGGAGCCGGAACAAAAAAGCTTGTAGCCCATTGGAACAAGTGCATAAATGCTCAGAGGGACTATATTGAAAAGTAGAAAATATATTGTACTGTAAAAATAAACGCTTTTTTCTCCAGACCAATTCGTCTCTTTAATTACTGAATAACGCTCGTAATACAAGGGACAGGGGGTGGGAAAATATGGAAATACCAAATTCACGACACATTACTATAGCTAATACAGTGTATGAAGCCCACTAATATTCAAAACAGCTTCCTGTAGCTCGGAATGGGTAAATACAAGTCCTGGATGGTTTTCAAGGGAATCATAGGCCATTCTTTCTACAAAATTGTGACAAGTTCTGCTAACGACGATGAAAGTAGGTGGCAATCACGCACCCTTCCCTCCAAAGTAGACCGCAAAGGCTCGATAATATTGAGATCTGGAGACTTTAGCTGTCAGGTGGGACGCGAAAATTCATCCTCGTGTTCACAAAACCAGTCACAGGCGATGAGAGCTGTGTGAACAGGGGTCATATCATCTTAGAAAACAGCGTCACTAAAGACGCACCGACACTGAACCATTGGGTGGACCTGATCAGCCAAAATGGTCACATAATCCTTGACAGTAATGCGATCTTGAAGAGTACCCATGGTGCCCACAGAATATCACAATGTGGCTGCCGAAATCATCTCCGAACCCCCGCCATGTTTCACTCTTGGGATGTTAACTCGGGTGTAAGCTGGAAAGACTGTGAAACAAGAGTCATCCGTCGAAATGACTTCCTTCCGTTGCTCCATAGTCCAGACTTCTCCACCAACTTCTTCTGCATTTGCATCACTGATGAGAGGTGTTGGATTTCCAGCTCGCCCTGCAGTTCCCTGCCTACTGAGCTCCCTTCGTGCTGTTTTGGTGCTGACAGGGTGCTAGAGTGCGTCCGTTCTTCAATGACACTTGCCGCTTTAGTCTTCTAGCAGAAGTGGCGTCAACTAAAAAAAGGACTTGCAATACGGCGGCCGAACTTCCCCGCATGGGACCTCTCGGCCAACAATGCCATACGATCATTTTTTTTCAGTCTTCTTATTTTTCGTCACAATCTTCTTCAATGACCATTCGTCACTATCATTCAACACACTTTTCGTCCGTGTTGTGACTTAGGGGATAATGTTTTTCCGCCTTCTCTATATGGGGTATAAACTTTCGATAGGGTGCCTCTTGAAACACCGAACTCTACCGAACCCTTCGGCACACACCATACGAGCGTCAAAAATTTTTCCACGTTCGGGTTAGTTCCTACATAATGCACTCACAACTACACAGAACCCTGTTCTGACACCGATTCTCACTTGCAACGTATCTAAGACATTGCATACGAGCTGTTCTTGGTGAAATGCAACAGCGCAAGCTGCAAGCTTGGTTAACATCTGCATTTATATTCAAGCACGCATTTCTCGCGGTGTTTCTATTTTCTCGTCTGTGTCCTGTTTTAATCGATGTTAGGGGTAACCAAACCCGATTGTGACGACCATGTTCTCAAACCTGATGACAAGGTTCCTTTCTGACCTGTAACATATTAACTATTAAACATACACCAGACGATACGTAACCGTATTAATCACGCTGCAGCGACCTCTCAAATGGTTCAAATGGCTCTGAGTACTATGGGACTTAACTTCTGAGGTCATCAGTCCTCTGGAACTTAGAACTACTTAAACCTAACTAACCTAAGGACATCACACACATACATGCCCGAGGCAGGATTCGAACCTGCGACCGTAGCGTTCGCATGGTTCCAGACTGAAGCGCCTAGAACCGATCGGTCACATAGACCGACGCAGCGACCTCTTACGTCACTGTTGTGTATAGGTTAAAAAATACTACTTGCAGCCGCTGCCACGCTGTGTTTTGTTACTTGCCCTTTTATGTGTTTTCGCGTATCTCCGGTGTCCGCAAGTCTCTGTGTCCGCACCTTTCTGAACACCCACCAAAACACTCAAAAAATATGCTGGAACAGTCTCCGAAATTTTCTCGGTGTCATCCCGACACACAAGTCTAACTTCGGAGACTGTGTCATTAAAGAATCAATCGAGATTCGAGTAAGGGAACCGCTGATCAGTCGTGATAGCATGTTTAGCAAGGGAACAAGCAGTCTGGTCAAGAAGCCGTAGAAGATACCCCACAACAATCTGACTTTGGAGGCAGGTGGAGGGATAGGAGAGGTGCCTCCTGTGCGAACTCAGGACAGAACAATGTGCCGACGGAAGGAGGGGAGGGGGGGCAGGATGCCAAGTGCGGATGGCGGGAGGGGGCGGGAGAGATAAACCCCGCGCCGGCGTCAAGCGGCCAGTTCATCGACACGCCTGATGATGGCAACGTGGTCCCGTGTCAAAATATTGTGCCCGTTGTGCACGGACATCCAGCCGTTCACGCATGAACAATTTCGTCATGAAGTACGCCAGGAGAAGCTGAAGAAACTGATCACAGGATTCCATACTGAAGCCAATGCGTCCTGTAATCCACAAATTCTCAATGTCTAGCAATCGGCTCATCGAGGGACCCAAATTGAAAGGAACTTTTCTACTCCTACCATCGCATACTTTCTCCCTTTGCAGTTTTAGCTGTTCTTTATGGTAAACCCTGTATAGAATTGCAAACTCAGTAGTTCCACACTCAAATGATCTATAGAACATGAAATAGACTGAGGTGGCAAAAGTCATGGGATACCTCGTAATATCGTGTCGGACCACCTTTTGCTCGGCATAGTGCAGCAAATCGACGTGGCATCGATTCAGCAAGTCGTTGGAAGTCCCCTGATGAAGTATTGAGCCATATTGCCTCTATAGTCGTCCATAATTGCGAAAGTGTTGCCGATGCAGGATTTTGTACACAAACTGATCCCTCGATTGTGTATCATAAATTTTCGATGGGATTTATGTCTGGCTATTCGGGTGGCCAAATCATTCGCTCGAATTGTCCAGAATGTTCTTCAAACCAATAGCGAACAACTGTGACTTGGAGACGTGCAGCATTGTCATCCATAAAAATTCCACATGAAGTCCATGACTGGCTGCATATGGTCTCCAAGGAGCCGAGCATAACCAGAGGGCCCAGTCCACTCAATGTAAACCCACCTCACACCATTATGGAGCCATCACCGAGTTACATAGTACCTTGTTGACAACTTGGGCCCATGGCTGTATGGGGTGTGCGCCACGTTCTAACTTTACCATCAGCGCTTACCAACTGAAATCTGGACTCATCTGACGAGGCCAAGTTTGCTAGTCGTCCAGGGTTCTACCGAGAGGGTCACGAACCCAGGAGAGGCGCAGCAGGCGATGTCACGCTGTCAGCAAAGGCACTCGTGTCGGCCGTCTGCTGCCATAGCCCAGTAATGCCAAATTTTGCCGCATTATGCTAACAGATGCGTTCGTCTTACTGTTCCAAGTCGATTTCTGCGGTGCTTGTCTGTCAGCACTGACAACTCTACGCAAACACCACTGCTGTCGGTCGCTAAGTGAAGGCCGTCTGCCACTGCGTTGTACGTGGTGAGAGGTAGTGCTTGAAATTTGGTATTCTCGGCACAGTATTGACACTGGACTTCGGAATATTGGGTTTCCGAAATGGAATGTCCCAAGGGTGTAGTTCCAACTACCATTCCGCTTTCGAAGTTTGTTAATTCCGTCGTGCTGCCATAATCACTTTTCATATGAATCACCTGCGTAGCAATGACAGCTCCGCCAACGCAATGCCCTTTTATATCTTGTGTACGCAATACTGCCGCCATCTGTACATGTGTATATCACTATCCCATGACTTTTATCACCTCAGTCTAAATGATCCATCTAACAAAGAAAAACGTAATGATCACAACAGGCTTAATCTAGAAAATTACAGATGTTTCACTCACCTGGAACAATTTGTCAGTCACATTTATGCTTGGATAGAAAAGGATGTTAAAATTTTTGTTGATGCCACATCCATTACTAGTGGGCGAGCTACCAGCAAAGGACGAAACCATACTGCCATGTAGCAGTTTATGAACTCGGACTATTGACGGTGCGTCTGAAAATGTTCCTGCGGAAATAAATTATAGAATAGTGTCAGCAAAATGTTAAGTGATACGTCCAAGCCATGCGTTCATTCAACGATCCGAGGGTGGTTAAAAAGCTCCTATGAACAAACTTTGTTACAGATGTTTATTTTAATGCACTGCCCTATGTTACAGATAATACCTTCAAGATAGTTGCCTGGCTGGCTTAAATTTTTATGTTTTGAGCGTAGAAAGGCACCAATGCCTGAAAAGAAGCTATATGAAGATAATAATCTGATTCAATACCTGTCAAGGAGATATAGGTCCACAACTTTTTGTCAGAAACGATCCATTAATAAAAGCACCGCACCAAAGAACGCTTATTCAATCTGACAAAGATATGACCAGCGTATTAAGGGATGCAGTATAGATTCTCGCTATTGATTACCTTGCAAAACGAAGAAAACAATGTATGGCGAATACTAAGCAAGTCTACTGTATGAACTAGCTGAAAAAGGCGAGAAAAGAATTGGATTGTAAGAAATAAAAAATAATAAATTTTCTTTCTTCAGGACAACGGGCCTGTGCACAGAGGTACTTTGGCAATGGCAAAACATCTGAAGTATAAATTATTGGAACATTATCAGCATTATCAAGATGCATCAGATTTGACACTGTCTTCCGCCACATCTGAAGCAATTTCCTTTATTTTTTTACTCATCAGACTGGTTTGAAGCACTCCGCTCCGAATTCGCCCCCGTTGCCAACCTCTTCATCTCAGAGTAGCACTTGCAACCTACACTCTCAGTTATTTGCTGGATGTGTTCCAACCTTTGTCTTCCTCTATAGTTTTCACGTTTTCAACCTCAACAGCTCCCTCTAGTACCATGGAAGTTGTTCAGCGATATCTTAGCAGATTTCCTATCATCCTGTTGTGCCTTCTTCTTGTCAGTGTTTTCCATACATTCTTTTCCTCGTCCGTTCTCCGGAGAACCTCCTCATTGTATACCGCATCAGCACAACTAATTTTCAATATTTTCCTATAGCATCACATCTGAAATACTTCGATCCTCTTCTGTTCCGGTTTCCCGGAAGTCCATGTTTCACTACCATACAATGTGATGTGCTCCACACGTAGGCCTACATTCTCAGAAATTTCTTCCTCGAATTGAGGCCTATTTTTGATACCAGTAGACTTATTTTCGCCAGAAGCGCCCTTTTTACCATTTCTAGTCTGCTTTTTATGTCCTCCCGGTTCTGTCCGTCATGGGTATTTTGCTGCCTAGGTAACATAATTCCTTAACATTATCTATACTCACGCTCATAAATTAAGGATGACTGCAGAATGTGGTTCCACACAGGCCGGCCGCGGTGGCCGTGCGGTTCTAGGCACTTCAGTCCGGAACCGCGTGACTGCTACGGTCGCAGGTTCGAATCCTGCCTTGGGCATGAATGTGTGTGATGCCCTTAGGTTAGTTAGGTTTAAGTAGTTCTACGTTCTAGGGGACTGATGACCTCAGATGTTGAGTCCCATAGTGCTCAGAGGCATTTGAACTGGCGCTAATAGCACAGGCCATAGGGAACACACACGATGCAGATCTGTAAGTCCGCAGTATCGGTGATAAGTTGAGAAAACCGTCCCGGAACTCATGTGCTACAAAACGCAACTGTTTCCTGCGCATGTACTCCGACATCAATATGGGATATTATCACCATGCACACGTACACAGGCCGCACAACGGGTTGGCATACTCTGGACAGATGGTCGAGCAGCTGCTGGGGTATAGCCTCACATTCTTGCACCAGTGCCTGTCGGAACTCCTGAAGTGTCCTAGGGGTTTGAAGAGGTGCAGCGATACGGCGACCGAGAGCATCCCAGACGTGCTCGATGGGGTTTAGGTCTGGAGAACAGGCAGGTCACTCCCTTCGCCTTATATCTTCTGTTTCAAGGTACTCCTTCACGATGGCAGCTCGGTGGGGCCATGCGTTATCATCCATCAGCAGGTAGGTGGGACCCACTGCACCCCCGGAAAGGCGGACATACTGGTGCAAAATGACGTCCCGATGCACCTGACCTGTTACAGGTCCTCTGTCAAAGACATGCAGAAGTGTACGTGCACCAATCCTAATCCCACGCCACACCATCAAACCACGACCTCCATACAGGTCTCTTTCATGTGGTTGATATCTGGTTCCTGGTTCATGCCAGATGAAAACCCGGCGGGAGTCACTGTTCAGACTATACCTGGACTCGTCCGTGGACATAACTTGGGACCACTGTTCCAGTGACCATGTACTGTGTTCTTGACACGAGGCTTTAGGGGCTCTTGTGACCAGGCGTCAGTGCAATGTACCTTGCAGGTCTCTGGGCGAATAAACCATGTCTGTTCAGTCGTCTGTAGACTGTCTTTCTGGAGACAACTGTTCCTGTGGCTGTGGTAAGGTCCAGAGCAAGGCTACCTGCAGTACTTCGTGGTCGTCTGCGGGCACTGATGGTGAGATATCGGTCTTCTTGTTGGACACTGTCGACGTCCCATACTGTAGCGTCTGGACACGTTTACTGGCTGCTGGAATCGTTGCCATAATCTTGAGATCACACTTTATGGCACACGAAGGGCCTGTGCTATGACCTGCTGTGTTTGACCAGCCTCTAGTCGCCCTAGTATTCTACCCCTCATAACGTCATCAATACGTGTTCTTTGAGCCATTTTCAACACACAGTCACCATTAGCACGTCTGAAAACGTCTGCACACTTACTCGTTACACCGTACTCTGACATGCACCAACACACCTCTGCATATGTTGACTGCTGCCAGCGCCACCGTGCGACGACCGCATGTCAAATGCACCGCATGGTCATACCACGAGGTGATTTAAACCCGCAAACCGCCCACCAGAGTGTTGTTTCACCATGTATCAGCATTATCCTTAATTTATGAGCATGAGAGTACTTCGTGATCACCAGTCCTGTTGTTAAGTTTCTCGCAATCCTCATTTCTTCAACTTCTCATTAATCTCGTGTTTCTTCGATTTACTCTTAATCCATATTCTGTACTCATTAGACTGTTCATTACATTCAGGAGATCCTGTAGTCCTTCACTTGCACTGAGGATAACAGTGTCAACAGCGAAATATCATTGATGTTTCTTTCACCCTGAATTTTAAATTCACTCTTGATCGTTTCTTTTATTTGCGTCATTTCTTCTTCGCTATACAGAGTGAACAGGACGGGCGGAAGACTACATCATTGACTTACACTCCTTTTAATCCGATCACATCGTTCTTGATCTTCCACTCTTATTGCTACCTCTTGATTCTTGTACATACTGTACATCACCCGTATTTCCCTTCAGCTTACCGCTATTTTTCTCAGAATTTTGAACATCTTGCACCATTTGACATTGTCGAACGCTTTTTTCAGGTCGACAAATCCAGTGAACGTGTCTTGCTTTTTTCTTTAGCCTTGCTTCCATTATCAACCGTAACGTCAGAAATACCTCTCTGGTGTTTTTACGTTTCCTAAAACCAAACTGATCGCCAGCTAACAGCTGCTCAATTTTCTTTACCATTCGTCTGTATGTTACTCTTGTCAACAGGTTGGATGCACGAGTTTCCTAGCTGATTATGCGATAATTGTCACACGTGTCAATTCTTGCAGTCCTCAGAACTGTGTGGGTGGCGTTTTTCCGAAAGTTAGGTAGTATGTCGGCAGACTCCTACATTCTGCACCAACCAACGTGAATGGTCGTTTCGTTTCCACTTCCTCCAATGCTTCTGGAAATTCTGGTGGAATGTTATCTATCCCTTCTGCCTTATTTGACCTTAAGTTTTCCATAGCTCTTTTAAATTTTAATGCTGTACCCATATCTCTTCTATATCGACTCTCGTTCTGAAGCAATACGTGACTGCAAAGCATCTTCATTCTAAAGAAAAAAAAGGAATTGGCTGCATCAGTAAATAGTTACTGCACAGACCTACAAGAATAATAATTGTAGGAAGGAATCTACCGTGTGGTGAAGCATTCAGTGAAGTTCATTGATGTAAAAGTAAGTGCAGTTTCACCCAGAAAAACATTAGCTTCCGGTTACTGGCTGAGAATTTATCACGTTGCCCTTGTGATGTGTGAATATGAAGAGGTTGAGAAAAATGTTATAGTCGAACTTGGAACCTGTCTGAATTGTACAACATAGACTCGTGTGTTAGTAAAGTACATGTCTCAAGTGGCTGGAAGAAAGCGCAGGTGACATCTGTATACAAGAACGGTAATAATCACAGACCAATATCCTTCTGTTTGTTGCAGAATTCTTGAACAAATTGTGAGTTCGAATGTAATAATTTTCCT